>NW_022755542.1:346211-351460 GCF_011630105.1 Anneissia japonica | reverse complement strand
CGAATACCGTTATTATTATGTATCTATTTGTTTACATTATTTATGGTGCGTAGACACCGAAGCCTAACTGTCAAAGTACCAGTAGGTCGTTTTGTGTCACATGAGCATTATGCAAATAATACATATTAACATTTTGTGATATTTTTTTAACTGTCTTTGTCTGTTAAATATACATTAGTTCACGATAATTCGATGTTGTATTATTTACATTGGACAACTATATGTTCATGACATTAAATCTAAAATCAACATGTTTTCCTGTACCGTAATTGCTACTACACACGTACAGTAACTACCAACAAAGACATTTAAGAGATAATAAACCTACTATAAACCTAAAATTATACAAACAATACCGTACTGAACACATTTGACGCGTGAGCAAAAGCAACTTAGATTATCGACTTGTTAATGCATTCAAAAATTGATTTCATGATTTTGTTCAAAGAAAATTTAAAGGCAGCATTCGGAGACTTAACTTTGATGTTATTTATTCAACACGAGCTTTCGATGGCAGTCAATGACAGCTTCATCAGTTGTGATTTTGTTCGTGCATTAATCTAAACTTCGTGGTTGCGGCGCACTTTTTAATAATCGTCGAACGAATTGCGACCAGTTGTGTATCTGGGGTGGGGGTGCGTGGAAGCGCACGCCAATCCAAAAAATACTCACTCCCCCTCCAGAGGCACCTCCAAAAATCACGGTCAAGTAGTTAAAAATCACCTAAAATCACCTTATTTTGCGCCTCTCAATCAACTGATCATCGAGCACACCCCACTTCACCTTCGCGCCACCCATCAGCACCCTCATTTCAAGATTTTAGATACGCCATTGAGTGGGACGCAATATTCGTGCATTAATTTCTATCTTGCATACAACATAAAAATTGCTTTTTTTAATTTTTTATTTAGGAATAGGTTTAATAACTTATTCTTCCATGCTCTACTAGGCCTATTACAAAATACAGACATTTTTAATAAATGGATTTTATTCAGTTGTATGGCAAAATACTGGAGTACTTCAAGGAAGCACTTTGATAAAGTGTCATCTACATCGGTGGTGCAAAAGACGTACGGTACTGTACGACAGTCGTTTTAACTACATTACTGTATGTGTGCGGTAGGATTTTGTTTTAGATAAAATATATTGTTAGATTTTACCGGGTTAAAGGTAAACTATCGTATGTCTAACCCTTTTCCTTGCCTGCTGACGATACTGTAAATGCTGGTAGGTAGATACTGGTAGGTCTAGACCTGCACCATGGTATATGCATCACGTTCTATTTCTTCTCTACGGGTTGTTACACCTGTATGTTACACCTTTTAATTGTATATGTATTTCGAAAAATCTATATTTAATGGCTTAATTTTTTTATCTTGTACAGTTTAAAAATGTCGAAGCCTCGTAGAAGAACACCGTTTTCTTTTCTTTTTTAGATGAACGAGTTTTAAATGTATATTTCAAATGTATATTTTATTGAATAAATAAAGCTTTTGATTGATTGATCAATAAACGTAAATGTAGCCCACTCGTGTACCTTTACAGTCGATGACACGAGTGCAAAGAACCCTGTGGATTCCAGGATGTGGTGGCGTGTCTGGTTGCATACTGTGAATAGTCTGGGTTAGAATCTACTGTTACACTGTATGCCTATAACATGCATGGTACTATACATTGTAAACCACTGTACTATATTCAACGATAGTGCTCGGTGATTAATTGAAAAAACAAAGATTGGAAATACGTAAACATATCTGATGTGTTTATAATCCCTGTTTCAAGATAATCTTGTCTAGGTTTCTATCCCACACATCGTCCTCGCCAATTACTCACAATGAAGAAAAGTACAATTTAGGCGTCGCCATGAGCAAAATAATTGTAAGCCTACTATGATAGATTCTTGGAGTTGAAATTGGAGAAATTAGGCATCACTGGAATAATATATATAAAAAAAAATCTCTGTCAAAGGTTTTTATATGTTGTTCCAATGATTATTATAATAGTAATAATTGTTATTGATATAATTATAATAGTAATATTTGTTATTGATATAATAGTAATAATTGTTAATATTATTATTATTATTATTATTATTATTATTATTTTATCATGTAATAATTAGATTTATATCAATAATTTTCATTGATATTATTATATATTTTATTACATTTCTTATTAATGGTATTTGTTGTATATATAATTCAACTTTTAAAATCTTATTTTTTATTGCATTTATAGTCCATGTACTTTCTGAGTTGTCATTGATGTTTTTTATTGTATGTGTTGCTGGGCCCTGGAGGATAACAATGGTTTTATCCACTGCAGGTCACCTAGGGTACAGAAGGAATAAGTTTAAAAAATAATTTAAAAAAAAATACGATACCAAAGGTTCACTCATTAGTGATAACTAATAATACTAAAATTTAAATTCTTATGGGGCATTAATAAGAGAAACAAAATGAGACACATCACATAAAACAGCAGACGAGTTACTGGTAAAATCTCGAAGATGTTAGGCTAGAAACTATACAGAGATTTAATGGACAAAAAAGCACAACATAACACTAGAATGTATTAATATAAACATAATGGTGGTTGATGTCGGACAAACTATTGCCAGCAAATTAGGCCTTTGAAATCTTCTTTAGAAGAGAAGCGACATAAAATTCAGAGGACAACAAGGACAGGGTTTTCCATTACGAAGAAGACAAATACTCAAGCTAACGGCACGAAGAAAAGAGATTTACAAATACCTCTAGATTAACAATACATTAGTTCAATTGAAAATCGAATTTCATATTGGAACGAAAACACAACATTAATATGAAGGTATCTTTACCGTTTACCGTTTCATTAGAAGATACTTTTAAGATTAATGGAGTGCCTAATTAATACAGATGGCCTAGATTTTATCGCACCAATCTTGACAATTGTCGGGAAGTCATCCTACAGAAACTTGTCCACAGGCTACTACTATATTGACGGTCACTTAACCTAGTCTTAGAATCAAACCGGTACTTAAATTGTGTTAAGACAGAGCTTCATAGACAGTTTTTAGTTCGTGAAAGACATAAATTTTTTTTCAAACGGTAAAAAAATAAAAAATTTAATTAAAATATTTTAATATGTAATTTACAAGGATTAAATAAATCATTAAATAACGAGGAAATACAATTTTTACTGCGAATATTTTTTTTAGAACTATATGCAAACAAATAAAGGATATGTATTTGATATTGATATGCTTCCTTTAGTGGGCGACGAATATATCTTTCTCGTTTCAATAAAATACTATATAAAATAAATTACGTAGAGAAAATAAGCAATTCAATTGCTAATTGAAAGTACAGTATAACACAGTGTATTCCATATCAATCAATTTACGATACGATAGTACGATACACCTTTATTGTCATTTCACCAACATGGTAAAAATTAAATTTGTGTTAATTGATCGGATAGGCAAAAACAATAAACGTTCAATTCAGAAAAATATTAATGTATGAATAAATAGATAATAAATAGATAATAAATAAATACATATTATAATTGAATACATTCCTTAAGAGAATAATATGGTGGGTGGGGTCTCAGAATCAAGAAGAGACCACCATGACCCACTAAAAAGAAAAGGGGACGGCGCTGCTATCTGCTAAACAAGTAACTAACACCAAAAGGTGAAAACAATCTGGGAGTCACAGAGACAGAAAACAGCTGACTGTCAGCTGGTGGATCACGACGAGTCTCCCAATCACCCGGCAAGGTCCCCACCCACCGATACTATGGCGTAGCAACAATTCTATTGTGAATGATCTTTATTATGTTCATACTACACTACTTTTGCTTTATGTACTGTAATTTGACCCGGTAGTTTCTATAAACAATCATACTAGAGACAAAGACGGTACAGTAATGTGGTGGCATATCGGAAATAAGCTTTGTTGAGGTCAACAGCGAGTTGAACGATGTAAAGTTAAAGGGAAAATTATAGGCCTACACGAAAGATTCATAAGATATACATGCATAAAAATAAGAGCTGAGCAGCATTTAAATTGCTGCTAACATTCAGTTTGATGTTCAAAATGTTTTTTTTACACTATTATGAGTTTGTAACGTTGCTAATACGGTGGTGCAACGTTGTGTTTACGTCTTTTTTGACATATTTTGTGTTTGCTGGGATGTTGTTGCCTTGTAAACTGTAGATTATTTTTGTATGTCCTATTTCTGTGTTTATATGCCAGTTGTCTGCCTTTGTTCGTCGTCATTGATAAAGGTGGCTTTGTATGCACTACTTCAAACAAGAGCCGTCTATTGATGAGAGGGTTCAATGTTAAAATATTAACACAATAATAATCATAATACCACATGTTATTGAAATACCGCATATTATAAGAAATAAGTCTAAATATACCAACAGTTTTACACTTACCTTCTTCAAAAATGGCGACGTAAGGTGAACGTCTCAAAGTATGCGCTCCCTTGGCGTCCTATTACAACTGTGTCCTCATCAAGAATGCCAAGTTCAATAAAACCAAACACGAATTCATAAATTATACCATCAGCTTACTGTCAGCTAACCCTAATACAGTTATTTTCCTCTAGTACAAGATATCTGTCGTAACTCTGGTTCTAAGCATAATTCCGATAATACGTTTTTTGTTGATGTAGTATATTTTAGAAATATAACATTATTTTATGAAAAAACAATTTTAAGAACTTACAACACAATACGTAATCTCTGAGTATTGAGTTACTAATCGATGGTTTCACTCTCAAACCATAGAACAACCGACTTGCAGTATGTACGGAGTTTATAACCTTCGTGGGCAGTTCGTTCCGCTTGATTAGGTTTGCTGACAAAAGTCTGGAAGTGTTGCAACCAATGAAATCACAGGTAACAGTCAGGTGCCATTTCAGGACAAACCGGAAATTACGGCGGGCTTTTTGCAATAATAAATTTAAAATTTGAATTAATAGATAAGGAAATCTATTTTCTAATTATGAAAAATTCTTAAAATAGTATTACGCATTTGCATTTACCGGTAGGATAATCCACAGATTTATCATTAAACGTTTACAATTTTATATACTATACGACTATAGCATTTCAGGAAGATTTTTCTCTTTATATCGTACACTAAAACGTGTCTCTACGAATATCTTGTATATATAAGTAGGCCTATACATATGTCTATATATGTGTATATATATATGTATATATAAATGTATATATATATGTATATATAAAT
>NW_022755542.1:340159-346145 GCF_011630105.1 Anneissia japonica | reverse complement strand
CTCTGGAAAGCCAATCATTCTGAATAATCGACTTATTCATCACTAGAAATTAAAGGTTAAATAGTCGAAGGGTCACCACTCCGCCATTCGACGTTCTCGGCGGTGGGCCTAGCATTTGCAAGGCAGCAAGTTCCCTCCCCATATCCAGGGGCCCCGCTCAGTTTTATGGAGCCGAACATCAGCCAGTCGCAGAGAGGCTCCTGGATTATACGGTCTCTAGTCTGAATTTTGTAGAAATTAGCTGAGGCAAACTAACCCCACAGACAACCTGCCTGCTCTTCCTGGATGTAGTTCAATGTTATATATGATAATAATTAATTAGCTTGCCATCGATTTTGATTTTGATGTTTTCTTTTTTCCTTCACTTGTGGTATCTATAGGCCTACATAGGCCTAATCATATCTCAATTCATTTATCTGCAATGTAGGCCTTCAATTGAATTCAATAAACATTCATATGGTATTAAATTCTCTTGTACAGTAATAGGCCTACAAAAGAAGTGACCAAAGAGCACACAGACGAAAACAATTTATGTCAGTGTGCACCCCTTAAAAAATCAATTGTCAAAACAGTGCCAAAACATTAAAATCAACAAAATTGATCAATCAATTGCACCAGTCAATCAAGAAATCGTCGTTCAATTATTAAGCGAAACCAATTATTGGATCAACAAATATCATTATATTATATATATTAATATAATTGATGATAAATCAGATTTTCCAATGATATCATTCATGTTATCAATCCTGGGTCCTGGGTTCAATCCCTGTGACAGCAAGACTTTTTGTCACGACAAAATAACTCCAATCCAGCCTCATAAAAGGACTTCGCTGATAAAAGCATCACGTTATTTCATTTAAGAGGGCTCCTGAATATCAGCCGACAATATTAAGTCTTAAAGGCATAATAAACAGCAGCTACATCATAATGGTCTCATTCACGTGAGTATTGGCACATTTTGTCGCTGACGGGTATTAAACATGAATCATTATATACTTTATGAATAATTTGTGTTGCAATGATTATCTCATGCGACAGAAACTTTTTTAGATGACAAATTGATTTAAAAGGAATATCAAAACATGTATAAAATCGCCGTCTTATCGATTGATTATCTTGCAAAAACAACTTGTTCTTCCGTCTAGTCTCTTTCATTCCACATCGATGAACAGAGACACCGAAAACTGGAAGACCTGCCAACGGAAATGACTTAAAATCTGTGCATTTTCAGAGCTGCTTCCGAGCAACGTCCGTAAATATTTCTCATATTATTTGAAATTAAAACAACTAATTCATATGCAATATTCACTTGATCGAGTAGTACAGATTGAAGATATTTATGGATGTGACGTCAAAATGCAACGAGAAATGTTGAAATGTTTGTATTGATTTGATGAAATATCCTTAAAATCAACACAATTCAGTCGTTGTGCCACGATTTGTGTGGAGGCCGGGAGCGAAGGCTTCGACGGGGATGTAGTTGGACATTGTGAGCGAATCGAGTGGGTCTGGTGTAGTAAGGGTTCCAAGTGTGTTTAGACTACAGAGGACGAACCAACGTAGCTCCGGCAATGTAGAGATTTGAGAGGCTATGATTGATTCGAAACTTAGTGAACGATACTCCTTAAAATACAATGATTTCTGAAAGTAAATTAGGCATGCAAATCTGAATCGATTAATATGCTTTTATTACAAGTATATATAATATACTTGTAATAAAAACACCGACATAGACAAGTTATTCAAATAACATAATCGAACAACACGTTTTATAATAGAATAAAACAATAGGCCTATGTTGCTTTTCAAATAGATAGAACATTATTTGCATGGTATCGATTGACGATTATGCGTTCACTGTTGTAATTATTTTGGTGAAGGTTGAGGAAACAGAGAAAAAGAAATTCCCCCTTATTCTCCGTTGTGTAGGGTAGGTTTATCGATGAGGGACAATTCGTGATACCCGAGTGTGTTCATATTCCTATAAAAAAAAAAAACCCTGCATGTTCACATTAGTAATATGCCTTCTATTTACAATATTCTTCGTAATTTACATAAGGTTTACCGGTATTCATTATTATAGTCCATATAGTTATGTATAATTGCAACTCTTGTATAAATTAGAAGTGCAGCACGTGTTTGCCACACACATCATCAATCTGTGTTCTGTTCACAATCTATCTACAGTATATTTTAGTAGTAAACATGTTTTGTAATGTGATGTTTAACTAGTGACGCTTGAAATAGGTAGAAACAGTTAAATCTACTTAAAGACATCCTGTTCTAAATGTCATGCAACATTTTGCATGCTGAATGAAGATATTAATCAATACATTGTCTGTTTAGAGCTAATAAACTTATGATGTAAGTATCTAATTTCTTATAATTTTTAATAGAAAATTGGGCAGGACAATCATTGGTTTAGATGGTGATATTTATAAAATAAGGTAGTTTAGAGGTTTCGGATAACGTACGGTACACAAATCAGTTAAACTAAATTGTTTCGTTAAAAGTTAAACACCGCATTCTCAGTGTGCTTTATGACCAGTTCAACAACTTAATTTTAAAATTAAATGTGTCAACTTAAAACAAAGCAGTTAGAATATTAATTAATTTTTCAAAGGTAATACTAATCTATAACTGCATTGTAATTCATATTTCAAGGATGAATGAATAGGCCTAGTACAACTATGGTTATGAATACGGCAAGTCACACAGCCTGTTAAGTCATGCGTGGGTATGCTTCCCTTCGCTTATGATTCAATAATTTAAAAATCATCTTATTTTGTAAAATGAAATGTAAGAGTTATTATATGCTAAAATTAAATTGTTTCATTTGTTTCGCTTATAGGTGTTTTTGCAAGTTGGGAATGTACTAAGCATTTAATGCGATAACACGCCGGGTAGGGCAAAAGTATCATTCCTTCTTAGCATCAATTTTTGCTAAAGACAAGTCTTATAATTGGATGGTAATGCGGATATTGATCTTGTACCGATAAGAGGTTTTTTAGTAAAAATTACATCATAAATCAGCTGATTGATCTTATTTAGTACGGTAATCAGTGTATTAAACACTAACATTATTATAATTGAGCTGAAGATCAATTATAACAATTGAAGTATTATAAGCCTATTATAATTGCCTAGTCGCACTATAGTCAATAATATAACACCTATTCTTATACAGTAATTGACTGTTCGACTCAAAGCAATTGAACATGAAACTATGGTATACGCTGATATTCTTCGACAGTGAAGACTTAAGCAGAATTCTTGTTACTAATGTTTAATATTAGTTTAAGACAGAATAATGTTGTTTGTTTGTTTGTTTAATTTATTTCTCCACACACATGCACATATGAACATACATAACAAAATCTTAATAGTAAAACCAAATAAGAATAATAGTACATTACAGAATAAGTGTGTGGAAGGAGGCCAAAATAAGTTTAGAATAAAACTTTAAGCCGTGGCCACAAGTTAAAAATATATAGAAATCCAAACATATACAGTACATATATATATATATACACACACACATACATACATATACAAACAAACGTATATATATGGTGGCAGTCCGTTAAGTACAAATAAGAATGACCGACAGACAGACAGGCAGACCGACCGACCAGGAGACTTACCGGCCATACTCCGAGACCAGAGACTTTTTAAGATTGTATTTAAAAGAGTTGAGATTAGGTAAGGATTTTAAGGAAGTTTTTAAGGAATTCCATAATTTTGGACTAGTGTAAAATATGGATTTTTTTCTAGAAGAGGATGTATATTTTTCAAATAAAACGTTAGTTAGCAAATCTAGTATTATGATCATGTATATCAGACTGTTGTTTTGGAAATAGATTATAAATATGTGGGGGTAATGTTTCATTTCTAAAGCGATACATAAAAACATATATGTTTTTATGTTTTGTAATTTATGCAAATCAAATACATTTAGAACATTAAATTTGTAAAATAAAGGTTTGGTATGGGAAATACGAGTTGTCCCTGCACAAATGCCAAGTGGAAATGATTTGGCATAACCATTGCGTTTTCGAATCTCAATCTTGAGGTCGGGTTCGCGCCATAGGGATTCTTCTTGCAACAATTTCGTTTAAGAGCGAGAAGCCAAGCAAATTAGTGTTTCACGCTGTATTTCGCACCGACGTAAGCTGTTTTTTAGGTCATTTTTCGTCTTTCACAGTCGTATCTCAGCAAATACTTGTCGGATTTGTGTGTTCACTTCGGTATTTGAAAGGCAAATCTTTTCTGATTGCTGTCGTGTGTTTCAATTGTATTGCTTGAAAAAAGTCACCGTCTTTTTTTCTACTTTTCGATTGGTGCTATGCTGACCGCACACCGTGTAGAGGCTGCATGTTTACCTCTTTTTAGCGACTTCGTTGGCTTTAAATTGCATTTCGGCTGTTTACCAATCAAATATCTTGTTGTTCCCCCAGAATCTATATTCATAGATTCTTCTCATGTAAAATATATTCCTATTGGATGAAAAAATCACCGTCAAAACACTGATATGAATGAACAATCCTGTTTAGGCATTATGCACGCCGCAAATTCGAAGCTTTGGTATAGCCTTCCGCCATTGTTAATAAATCTGCGTTGTACTGTTGTTGTACCTTTTGCCTTAAATTGGCCAATTTTCTTTAGGTATTTCATTTCCACCTTCTACATACTCATTAAGTAATATGTTGTTAACATTTACTGAGTGTTATTGTTTGACTTAATGTACATTTAAAGGCACACAATGATCTAAAACATACTGTTTTAGATTTCTCTGCCAGCTGGTAAGAAGCAACAACGTACCATTATCGAGCAGGTCTGGGATAGCCGGATTCAGGCTGGCTAGGAAAAGTGCGTCGTAAAAATGAATGACCATTATAGCCTAAATTGTAAAATTGTTAAATTAGTACAGTACTACTGTTAGTAATAATATTTAAGACTCAAACAATGCATAAAAACCAAAGGTATGCCTATTAATTACCCCTTATAAAATGAGCGAGTCTAAACGATAACAAGGCTTCTGAAGGTTCACAATGTTGCAGCTGTGGATGTATAAAGCACATACGGTATTTAAAGAAAAACTCAGTAACGGTAAATGAGATACATATTTTGAATATAAAAACGGAGAGAAAAGGGGGCTTAACCAACCTTTTTCTAACTTTCCCCTAGTTTAAGAAAACAGAATCAGTTGTACAACATACCAATGTTCCGCTGTCTACGTGTTTATTATTCAAGGAATGATGACAGGCCATAGGCTATGCTGTCCTATCTTTGGGTAAATCAAAGCGTTGAAGGACAACAATCAGTCATGTCTTTAGTATTTATTTTTTAAATGTAAATAGTATTTACATTTAAAAAATCACCAACATGCCTTTAAAATAGAGCTTTATAAGGAGAGTGTAGGCCAAGCAAGGCCGAATATTAACTTTCATATTAATTTTCTGACGATGGTAACTGGATAAAATATATAATCACAAAATTATAATTATTTAAAATTTATTCAAAAATAACTTCAAGGAAAGAAAAGAACATATATATCTTTTTGGAATTAAAATTTTCGCTATAGCAACCCAGAATAACAACTTTGAGAATTTATCGGTTGTGCGCGGTACAGTAGGAAATATTGGCTTATTTTTAATAATTATACGATTAGTGCGGTAATAATTTATATTATTCATTGTATTATTCATCTTATTAGTATTATTTATTCAGAAAATTTTGAAGATCAACGCAGAATACATGAAGAGGATAAACGACTTCGCAGAAAGATCCGCCAACTCCAACCAAAGCCTCACCGACAATTAGATGTGACCTCTGTGGACAGTTGTTTCATACCAAATTTGGTCTTGCCAGCCATAAGAGGCATTGTCACAAATGAGGATTTACAAAATGAAGAATAAAACACCCGACGACGACAACGATCCATCTTGCTGTAGGCTGTTGGGTTTTTTTCCTTACTAGGCAT
>NW_022755542.1:338021-339730 GCF_011630105.1 Anneissia japonica | reverse complement strand
GTTTTCGGGCATCGCCCTTCATCAGGTATACGTACAGATAAAAATGAATACGAGGATAAATAAATAGGAAGCGGACGTAGTGTGCAGCATCATGGGAAAGCGTTGGTATACCAGCTAAACAATACCTTAAGGGCGTAGTGAAAAAAACCAACCAATCAGAGTTGAGAGGTGCATAAAATATGGCGCCAAAAAATAAAAATATAAACCAAGATGATAACAACCGGGATTGTAATAAATGACATAAATAAGTATAAAATATAATAAATAATAAATAGGAATGATCGTATATAATGGATATAAAATAGAAGTATATTGAAAAAACGCAATGTATATATATATATATATATATATATATATCAAAAATATTATATAAAACAAAAATAATGATGCAAAAACTCTTAGTTAGACAGGCATTACTCGAGGCATGGGCGGAATTTTGCGCTCATTCCAAATTAAATTGTGTATCGAAGCACCAAATGACACTCACCAACAAACCCAATGAACTTTGCATCAAGTAGGCCTAAACATACTCTGGGGTGTCAACAAAGCACCATCACCGTAAAACTTCGAATAGAAGCCATTGGCTTAATCTCGAGAAGAAGCCAACCTCGAATTGTCTTTAGTTTGCAAAAGTAGCCTCGAAAAGAAGCACGTGGACTTCTTTTACGAGATAATACAGTACATACACTGTACACTCTTGGTTTACACATTTAGTTTAGGTGATTTAATGCCAGTTAATGTATAGAGACTGATGCTACAGTGGCCCTATTTATTGTTTTATATCAGTAATTTTCAAAATTTACAGCATTCGTTTTGAAAAGAAGCCTCAAACAGAAGCCCATTTCGAAAAGAAGCCCATCCAAAGTTCGCAAAAAAAAAAATAAAAGAAAAAGAAGCCCATCCTCGCATTTTTTGGACTGATGATTCTGTTGTTACTGCACAGGGTAATACATTTTCAGACTGAAGTACAATAATAATTCAAGATGACAGCTCATCGACTTTAGGACTAACGTTGTAGAAGACCGGTAATACGGTAATAATTGCGTCCTCAATCATTTTCAGTGTATACATAACGTACAGTGATGGATTCTAATGCTGTTTATTATAATCTAATTCTAGTCTGTGATTCGAATCTTAGAGAAGGTTAATAAATGTTTATATAAAATTGAAAATATCGTCTAAATGAAATTAACCTTTTGGGGTAAACAGCTATAGATTAATCTATGGTGTATAATAAGATTTAGAATATAATAATATGGATTATAATAATATGTATTTTCTTTTCTTCGATGTTGTTTTTACGACGTCATTCTTTAATGTCGATATGAACCAATTGTGGTTGGTGGAGTAGTAATTGGCTAAATTATTTATTTATTTTTATTAATTTATTTATTCGGTATAAAACACACAAAATGCAACAAAAGTTGAAAATTTCTTGAGTTTACATATAGAAATAAGCCTACCAAACAGAAGACAGACACGGAAGAAGCATAATACAATACAATCAAAAGTGTAAGCCTACAGTAAATAATTAGAAAATAACTAATCTATAAAAGCTGTATTTACAATTTTATAAAAATATTTAAATTATCAAATATATATTATTATTCTATACTACTCGACACAGCAAATTGATTATTAATGGACATATAATGCAATCATCATACAAAATATACAATTCATTAAAATTATTGAATATTTTTCTTATC
>NW_022755542.1:336498-337973 GCF_011630105.1 Anneissia japonica | reverse complement strand
AATAAAAAGCGAGTGGATACATCGAAAAGCATAGTCCAATGCATTATAATAGTACAAGTTTTTTTATTTAATAATTTTGTTACTTGGGAGCGCTGAAGTAGAAAAACGATTGGTCCTTCAGCGTGGCACACTGTACTTGTAGCAAAGAGTATAAAACTGCAAGAGGTCCGACTGCCGGGGATTCTTTGGAACGCAATCCTATTTCAAAAAGTACTACCCAAAAAGGGCGTGGCCTTTAAAAGAACGTAAAGCGCGTTCATATCGAACGCGTGCTGCGTCTATAGAATGTATGCTGGAATTCGAAACGCAGCACGCGTTCGATACGAACGCCTTTTACGTTCTTATGAGGGACACGCCCCTTCGTGGGAGTACTTTTTGTAACGTTCCATTGCCTGTATACAAAATAAGAGCAGTCGGACCTCTTGCAGTTTTATACTCTTTGCTTGTAGGGTCCACTCGCTAGTCATAAGTTTCGCTAATTATAAGGTCCACTGTTCATACTGTCCGCTAGTTATAAATACAATTTGTTTATAAGGTTCACTTTCATAATTTTTAAAAAAGTCCAGTATTCATAAAGCTCATTACTTATAAGGTTCTCTAATTATAATAGAATAACTGTGGTTCGCTAGTTATAATAAAGGGTTTATTAGTCATAATCAAGAAAAGAGTTCGTTATTTATAATAGAAAAATAGGACCGTTAGTCATAACATAAGGTTCGCTATTCATAATAAAAAAAAAGGTTCGCTATTCATAATATAAAAAAAAAGGTTCACTTTTCATAATAAAAAAAGAGGTTCCTTATTCATAATAAAAAAAAAAAAGGTTCGCTATTCATAATTAAAAAAAGAGGTTCGCTTGTAATAATAAATGAAATATGTCGCTAGTCATAGAAAAAGAGGTTCACTAGCCACAATAAAAAGAGGTCCGCTATTTATAATATAAAAGGAGCCCCAACGCTAATACAAATTTAATTGTAATACTTTTTTAAATAACTCTTTAAATAATAGGAAGTCAACAAGCGGATTTTTTTTTAATATCCGAATTTATAAAATATAAAAAAATAAAGTCTATGTTTAAACAACACGTAAAATATTTGAATTAATAACTGTAACTATTAAATATAATTTAAAACCACACTTGAAGCAGTTGTTGACAAGGTCTACCTTAAGAGTCATGTGTAACACTATATACACTGCTCACCACCTCTCTCCCCTTCGCTTGTTTTAGTCCACCGGAAATACGGATTTGACTGGACAAAATTGCAACAAAACGTTTTATGGTCTAAATATAAACTTAATTATATGTAAAACAACATACTAAAAGTTTACCAAAATAGGACGTACATGAAGGTGTTTTTTATAACCAAAAGTTCAGCACTATTTGAAAGTAGACTTTTACACGGTACGTACTGCGGTTTTCAAACTTTTCTTGATTATGATTGGTCAACATTTAGGTCAATGTAGGTCATATCTGT
>NW_022755542.1:336205-336470 GCF_011630105.1 Anneissia japonica | reverse complement strand
TCGCGATCGCGAGGTTTGGTGTGCGAATCACAGATATATTTCTTCCGGTTTACAGGAATTACAGAGCTATAAATATTGGAAATTAATTGGAATCATACCAGAGTTAGTTCATGTATGATCCTGACAAAGTTTGTTGTAAAGTCTAGGCCTGAGGCCTTGTAATAACATCTCATTTTTTAGGCCCTAGCTTAGGCATTGCTTTCTTGCTTCCCGGTTCAGTCTAGTAGTCGCGCACACCTTGAAGTGTGTCACTTTCCACACATCT
>NW_022755542.1:329082-334738 GCF_011630105.1 Anneissia japonica | reverse complement strand
ATATATATATATATATATATATATATATATTTATTTATTTATTTATTTATATATATAATATAATTATTTATTTTGTTTATACTGATGTTACGTAGTAGGCCTATTTAGAATTGTATTCACTTGAATAATATATTAAACTTGTTTTTTTTTTACAAAAACGTGTATTTTTTCTTTTTGCAAGTACTGTAGTTTTTATTTCACTTGAAATTAAAAAGCGTATAATTATAACTGAGTGTGTACACTTTATTTATTGACATTAGGCCTATCAACAAAATAAAAATACAGTTAAAAACAAAAGGACTTCATGGATGACAATAATGAAGGTGGTGGTTTAACGGGGAAAATTGTGCCGCGCAGAGTGCAGGAGAGGCGTTATGTGGGGATGAAATTGAAATGCAGAAGTATGACTAGCTTTCACTCTTATTGTAATGACCAGTAAACCATTTTTGTTTTCAAATGATAACTAGCTTTTTCATTATGACAAACCTTTTTTTTATTGACTTAATTATTACCTTTTTTTATAAATAGCGAACCTCTTTTAGTTATGAATAGCGAACCTCTTTTTTTTATTTCTATGAAAAGCGTACCTCTTTTTTTATTATGAATAGCGAACCTCTATTTTATTATGAATAGCGAACCTCTTTTTTTTTTATTATGAAGAGCGAACCTCTTTTTTTTTATTATGAATAGCGAACCTTATAAATAACAGTCCTCTATTTATATTATTAGTAGCGAATCTTATGCCTTGTGGTCCTTTTAATAAATTATGAATAGTGACCACTTTCCTTGATTATGACTAGCGAACCTTATGAAGAGCGGTCCTTATTTTTTTAATGAATACCGAACCCTTTTCTTCATTATGAATAACGACCCTCTGGTATAGCGTAAGCTAATGTTATGAATAACGAACCTTATGAATAATGAACATTATGAATAGCAAACCTTCTGACTAGCGAGCTTGACCCAGACTTCCTTCAGGTTTGGGGTTCTCTGGAATCCAAGATACAAAACGTTCTGATGTCACCAGACTCTTGCGAAATTTCAAAAGTGGATTAGATCGTCGTTCTTGTAATGATGTAAGAGTAAGTGTATCCAATGCATCTTGGTAACTACTGTAGTTGTTATCCAAGAATGATCTTGAGTGCCCTTTTCTGGATGAATTCCACCAGCGCACACTGCTTCTTCGTTAAAGCAGAATGCCACAGCGGACTAGCGTACTCCAGTAAGGGCCTGATGTACGTAATATAGGTAAATACAAGGTCATCTCGAGGGGCATCATAACGCCTTAGTATATACAACATATACAGACGACGGGAGGCCTTAGAGCCAATTTCATCCACTTGAGTGTCCCATTTCATATTTTGTTGTATATGGACACCAAGAAACTTAACAACAGATTTCAATTCCAAAATGTCATTCCCTATACGTAATGGCATGAAATTGGGTTTGTTCTTAAGGAAATGAACATTACATTGAATTTGTTGGCATTGGGTAGCATATCATTTTGGTTGCACCAAGTTTGGAGCTCATCAAAATGCTTCTAAAGAGAATGGGCTGCTGCCATAATATGACCACCAAGAGGAACATGACTGATCTCACCGATAGTCAAGTCATCGACAAACTTCTATCTCTTTGGAATGTGTGCTAATAGATCATTGGCCAACGTACACAGTAAAAAAAAATGGGACCTAAATTTTGTGCCTTAAGGCACTCCACACGTAACTTGCATAAGAGATGAAAAGGTCCCACCCATTTTCACACATTGAGATCTGAAGATAAAAAGCTACACAGTAGGTATTACTGAAGGGCATATGTTATGATTAATTTATTAATTAAAATGGCATGATTTACACGGTCAAAGGCCTTACTGAAGTCGACAGTACAAATAGAGGCATACATTCCATGTCCATCGGTGCCTGACAAAATCATATGACAGAGCTCAACCAGGTAGTGAGTTGTTGCACAACCTTTTGAGGTTCCAAATTGCTGTGGGTCCAAAAGTAGTTGGAAATCTTTAGAGATCCACTCAGCAATAAAACTTTCAAAAATACGCCCAAAAATAGGTGTGATAGAAATTGGTCGATGCTCATCTGGTCTACAAGCATTGGGATTTTTAGGGACAGGTGTAATAGCGGCATATTTCCACAAACTAGGAAAGCTATGAGACTTAAGGCAGAGATTGAATATCTCAGTCAAAGGAGGGGCCAACTCAAACGCAAATTCTCTAATCAGCTGTAGAGGAATGTCGTCAGGGTGTTTTGATTTGTAGACTTTTATATTTTTCAGACGTGAATATACCTGGCCAGGGTATATCACTGGTGGTGTTTTAGTAGGAAGAAATGCAGGCATATTGTCAAAGTTTAGTGCAGGTAGCTGGGAACAGATACTAGCAAAGTGGTCATTGAGATCGTTTATAACCACCTGCACATCACTGCCCGGCACTAAAAGCTTAGATTGAGACTTAGCCTTACCTGTAATTTTTTGAATCTTTCTGTGCCATTTGCGCGGCTTATTATTTCTCAATGAGCCAATTGTTTTAAGATAAAAACTCTTCTTATCCGCCCTGATCTTATCACAGACCTTATTTCTGAGTAATATAAACCTATACTTGTGCCCTGATTTATAGGCTCTTTGCCGTTTCCGAATTATTTTTTTATTTTACCATTAAACCATGGTTTGTCATTTTCCCTAAAACATGACGTCACCACAGGAAAACAATTAATAAAATTATTCTTTAAGATATCCCCAAAGTCAAGAGCTGCCTGTTCAGGGTTAGTTAATGAAACAACATTATTCCAATTAAAATGCATAAGAGTTGAACTGCGAAAAGCGAACTGATGAGTATTTTAGTGGATAGATTCCACATGTTTCTTAACTGGAGCTATATTTGGCTTCAAGAGAATAGTGATGGTCACTACATGACAGAGGGGGCAGTTTTTCTGGGGCCTGGTAAACATATAAAGAGCTGATTATTATTTTATCAAGACAAGATTTACCCCTGGTGGCAAGTTAACAACTTGTTTAAATGATATGTGAAGTAAAAGGGGGTCTACAGCAAAGTCGTTAAAGTCACCCAAAATATAAAAAGAAGCATCATATATGGAGCTAAGAACGTCATCAACTTTAGAGCAAAGATAGTCCATAAGTTCTTGATGTTTGTTACAATTAGAGGGATAGTAAACCACACACACAAAAATTAGAATGACATATCGACAGCTTCACCTCTACCCACAAGCATTCAATACCTCTTGGATATTAAAGATTCATCAACAACAAAATTAAACTTTACTGCTTCTGTCATTACGAATGCAAGAGTAACCTGCTACCTCAGAGCACTTCTCAGAAATGCCCGAATGGAACCACGTTTCAGTTACTGCTGCGATACATACATCATACTGTTCTAAAACTACCTCAAATTCATCTATTTTATTACAAAGTGAACGAGCATTGGGCAACAGTAGATTTGGAGGTTTTTCCTTTAAAACTTTATAGGGTATAGGAACTAAAAACCTGAAACCTCTTTGTAAAGCATTTCTTGGTTTACTATAATTTCCCAACTGAATCGGAATTTTTCTGAGCCGCATTGCTGTTATATGAATGTGATTGGATGCTATATTGCTGCTATGGGAGTGGATGCTATATTGCTGCTATATGAATGGGATTGGATTATTGGGATTGGAGAAGTTTGACTGTTCTGTATGCCGTTAATGCGGTATTTAGTTTCTGCAATGTGGTGTACGGTAAGAATGGCCCCGGAAAAAATGGCCCTGGTAAAAATGGCCCCGGTAAAAATGGCCCTAAATGACAGGTAGGTAAAAATGGCCCCAGTAATAAAATTCTGTATTAAAAAATAATTATATGCATTTCTTTTAACTGAAATAATTTAGTTTTTAAAAAGGAATCTAACATCAAATAAATTGCCATTTAAATTTTACTTTTTGCAGGAATTAAATATTCAACATTGATAAAATATTCAAAGATTTAAAAAAGCCATGAATAACACATGAAAAACACATATTTTACTGTTTTTATAATTTTGTATAACGTGATGTAAACTATATGTAAGTCCTATCCTATTGAATGCGATTAAAAAGCATTGGTTGAACATTAGTTAAATATCTGGTCATTTCTACTGGATGTATAAACGTCCGTGTGTTTATGTACGTTTGTATTGACGTTTTGTGACACCTAGAAATATTATCATAATTGTGTATTTATACATTACTACATATACAAATACAGTTTTACATTTTCTTTTCAAGCATTCTTGATGTTGTAGACACAATGGCGGGAAGTCACTGGCTGTACGAATTTCACGGATGAACGGTGTAAGGAAACTGTCATCAACCGGTTTCTAACATTGAGGTTAAAATAACAAACCCTGCACAATTATTTGAATATGCCCAGCCTTATTTAACACAATCAAACCATCTATGTATTATATAAAAATATATAATGTAGGCCTATTTATAAACAAGGAAACAAACGATGTACAAAAACTGTTACCGAATTCACATGTTTAGTGTTAGCTCTTTATCAAGAAATGTGGAAAACAAAAATTTCTGTATTCTAAGGCAATTCAACAATTCTACATACGACAAAATACCGGTGCTAAATGTAGAGTAATATGCACGTTACCACAAGAACTAATGATATCAAATTATTACACACTTATAGCTTGGTTTCCATAAAAATCGCTACGCCCTATCGCCAACTTTTTTGGCGACTCTGATTGGTCAGTTGAATAAAGGTGCGTTCTCGATTGCGGGGTCGGACAGCTACGCAGTGAAAACGCTGTAGTGACTGAATAACCTCAAAATTTAGAAAAAAATCTGTAAAGGGACACTTTCTTTGTCGCGAAGGTCCTCTTTAAAAGATTAAAATAAAATAAACAAAGAGCTGCACGGTTTCAAACTACTGTAATTATCCGGTTATACGTCCAGCAGCGTTCCATATCCAGCCTATCCTGTGTCGTCTGGACTTTTTTTTTTTCGATTGTTTACTCACTTATCATTTGTGCCTTGCGATGTTTTTCGGTCGATTAGTCAGCATTGCAAATTGAACGTATATCTTGACGAGTGTATCTAGAAATAGATCAACGACTGTCGATAAACTCACACCGCCAGTCAAACAGATTATCAACAATTTCATAGCAGTGTACAGTATGGTACAGTATGTTGAAATGAAGTTTTCTGCTTAGCACTGGAAACACAAATAATGTATAATTCAAATGCAGTAGATAATACAACAGTGCTGAAAACTATAGGATCGTGATGTTATAAATCGCATCAAACATCGTTCATCAAAAAAGTTCCTTAATTGTTGAAAAAAGAGTTCTCTGTGGGAATCATTATAGGCATAATGTATATATATATATATATATATATATATATATATATATATTTATATGTATGTATATATTACAATCCCCAAGTCTATTGTACAGTTAACTAGCAAAAGATCCAAAGGGCGTCCATTTCTACGTTTTAAAAATGCATGCAAAGGAGATCACGTTGAGATTGTGATAAATGCTACCTTAACTTTTTTTAAAGAATAGAATCTATGTATAAATAATAATCAGTAAGTTTCTAGTGTCCCTTCCTTATAACATGAAATATAATACTTAATAGACCTATATACATTTACTATCTAAACT
>NW_022755542.1:325339-328714 GCF_011630105.1 Anneissia japonica | reverse complement strand
TCCGTGAATTTGTGAACAAGATCGGAGATCTAAAGATGCAATCTCTACCGTGCATCAATGGCGGCGCTGGATCTCAAATAGAGATTCTTAAATGATATATAAGTGAAAGGCAAATGGGAAGCACCCATAAAACAGCAAACAATAATAATATATATTATATATATATATATATATATATATATATATAATATAAATCATCAAAGGTACATATACAGTGTTTAAATAAAGACATGATGGTTCATCTGCAATAACATGATTTCTCCTCAAGGAAAGGATAAATTCAAAAGGGTTACTCTAGTCATTTGCAAAGGTAGTCACACTTCGGCTCCAGAAATAGCTTCTTCCAATTGTTTGGTTTTGCACTTAGCCTGGCAATTAGGCGTCTTCGTCAAAATAAAATAATGAGAGGCTTAGGGCCTTATGTCACGACAAAATGGTGTTTGGTGTATGTCGAATAAAGTTTTTCAAGGCTGACCCATATTACAATCAAATTTGCAGTTACCACTATTGAAATTGTTCGATAAAAACCGGGAATTTTTAGTTTACTTAGCTCATGGGTGGTGCCAGTTTTGCATATGGGGGCCGGGTGTGGCGACTTCCCGAAGAGAGTGTAAATGGGCGTGGTCGGACGTCGCTTAAAATCTCTCGGAAGTGATCCACCCGGAGAGTATGACAACTTATGGGTTTCGAAGGTTTATCTCCTAATAGGTTTTAGAGTCTACAAATATGTAATAAAAATACATATATAATTTTTTCTTTTCTCCGACGAATTGTGTTTTCTCTATGACGGGGAACTCTCCCCAACGCTGGAGGGGACAACCCGGCCCGGCCACTAGAGGCGCCACACCTGTCCTAGCTTCAGTGATGTGATGGGACGGCGTGTATGGGCCGGTAGGTCGAATGGAATGGCGGTGCCACCTTCTGGAATCGGGGGGGAGGGTGCGGAAGTGAGGGGCAAGGTAAAATTTTAGGGGAAGGGGGAGTATTTTTCCCATAGCAGACCGGATGCAATTATAATCACAACACACAATAACTGGTAACGCTTCTATCCATGTGATTGTTATTTTTATTTAAATGCTCAGTATATTTTGTTACAAATGTAAAAAGTTTGTTAAATGGTATGGACCGACGTTCAAGCAACAATTCGATGATAGCCAGTGAACCGTCGATGATGAAACAAGTGAATCGTCGATAATGAAAAAAGTAAATCGTTAAAGAAAGTAAATCGTCGATGATGAAACAAATGAATCGTCGTTGACGAAACAAGTGAATCGTTGCTGAGGAAACAAACGAATCGTGAAGGATGAAACATTGAATCGTCGATGATGAAACAGTGAATCGTTGATGATGAACAAGTGAATCGACGATGATGAAACAAGTGAATCGACGATGAATCGTTGATTCTAAAAGATGCAAAGGTTTTTAAAGTGTTGCCAAAAATCTGTATCTTCCATGGTATAGGCTAATTATGCGCTAAACCTATATTTATTCTATTTATTTATTTATTCAACAGTAAAACAAGAGCATTGATAATGTGAAGGTTTATCTTATTTATAGTGTATCTTATTTACAGCTGATGGATGTGCTATCGTTTGACGGGTGTCCAGGGCTGGGCCCCACCTGTTCGTTACTCGAGGCAACGTCGTTGTCTTTTGCAGTTCACAGTAGGATTTATTCTGAGAGGCCGCTATTAGCCGGAGCCCAGCATGCTGCCTAACGGAGTGCCTGCTGCGTGCAGTGTGACCACTGGGAAAAATCAAAATTCCCAAAATTGAGTCTAAAATATCACAAAATTTCTTTTAAAATCCCATGGTTCGTAAAATATTAGTATACATAGGCCTAAATACAACTTCATTTGAAAGTCCAATTTTTTAAGCTTTTCCAATGAATTATACTGTACAGTATTGTGTACTGCGTAGGCCACGAAACAGTGTCTGGAATTTAGAGACCAGAAACTCGCTTTGTGGGGGTGGGGAGGGGAGGGGGCCAGAGGCAGATTCTAGGGTGTGGACCAAGTGGCGTATCTAGGAGTCTTGAGGAGAGTGGGTACTGACGGGAGACCGCGAAGGTGAAGTAGGGGCTTGGTGATCATTGAGGGGGTGCTAACTTGCAAAATAAGGTGTTTTTTGGGGGGGGTTTTTTCAGCGAGTAATTTTTTGAGGTTCGTACCATTAGCAGGCCTACTCTGTGCGTCCGTGGAAAACCCTTTTTGGTGACTAAATCGTGATATCCTTTCCTCCGGCATTGTATGTTTTATAGGCCAAGAGTGTGAAGTTTGTGCGCAATTTCACCCATTCGATATTAACAGTCAGTGCTTCACAATTACGGCTATAGGCCTACAAAGATATTATATAAAAGGGCATAATCGATTTTTACAGAGTATCTAATTGATCTGTCAATTCTATACTACATGTTGCTGCATGATTAATGTTCAGATGCGATCATTATTCAAACAGAGAACAGCTATTTAGCGGTGTCGTTGTTGGCGATATTTTTCAGATGAAATTGTGAGTGTAAAGATTGTTTAGTGTATATAGATAAGAAAGATACATGAATAATGCACAAAAAATCAATTGTCGATGGAGAACGGCGTCAGCCATCTGATACATCCACGAATCGTTTTATTGTCATTGACTTACCTAATTATTATAAATCACTTTAACAATAATATTCTAATCAAAATAGATTCACCATATCAAAAAGATTTTGAATACGCACCAAATTCGTTGGCGATGTAGTTCTCCGTGTATGTTACGTTAAGATGTGTATATTACAATATGCCAATACGTATTCTCAACATGTAACCATCAAAGGGTACACTCTTAAAAATAAAGTGTTAAAAATAACGCTTTAGGTGTTATATATAACACTTAGCAAGTGTCTCTACAGGGACAACACCGTAAGTGTTGTTTCAACTCTCAAAAGAGTGTTACATATTCAACACTTATGAAAGTGTAGGATCTTTAACACTTTGTGGTGTTCACTTGACACTTTATAAGCCTGTAATTAACACTTAAAGTTTTGTAATTTAATTGAAGTGTTGCAGATCTAATACTTCATTAGTGTTGATTTTACACTTCATAAGTGTTTAATTAACATTTAAAGCATTGTAATTTAAATAAAGTGTAACAGATCTAACATGTTATTAGTGTAGATTTTAAACTTCATAAGAGTGTAATTAACGTTTTAAGTGTTGTACATTTAAATACTGTATGAGTATTAGAAACTGGTGGTGTTGATTTCGAATCTTGCAAATGTCAAAAGCCTAATATGCTACAACAACTCAAATTGAACTCAAAATTCACATTTATTTCACAACTAGCCAATGTGTAACCATTCAACAAATCTATTAAATCACTATTATACTACAGTAAA
>NW_022755542.1:324554-325312 GCF_011630105.1 Anneissia japonica | reverse complement strand
GAGGTAAGAACATTTGTGATTATGGCACCTCTAGATGGCCGGAAATTGCACTTCCAGACATAAAATTTGAATATAATTATCATTATATCTCCATTTTTTTTATTGAACAATTTAGGAGGGCGGGGGGCGGGCCGTGTGGGTCCCCTTGAATCTGCCACTGGGTACTTCAGCAGATGGAGAATCTATACCACATCAGCCCCACCATGGTTGGGGCTGAGGCAAGAAAATTTGTGATTATGGCACCTTTAGATGGCTGGAAATTACACTCTTAGACTTAAAATTTGAATATAATTTTCCTTATAATTTCCATTAAAAAAAATTGAACAATTTAGCCTCCTTTTCCCCCGATGGATAAAAATTACCCTTCTATAAGCTAAGCTCGGAAATGATACTCCAACTGTGGCGGTCGAAATAGAGGGGTTCCAGGGAGAGTCTTGCGTAAATAGAATGTCCACCCGCCTCAGCCCCACAACTGTTGTTATTATGATTATGGCACCTCTAGCCGGAAATGGCACTCTCAGATTAAAAGCTGGATACATTTTTTTTTACTCCATACAGTTTTACAACCTATAACACATTAACTACAGTGTACTGTAAATTCTGTAATTAACCTTCAGACAACTATATTTTAAAAAATGGCCTAATTAAGTATCTTATTGTTTTCGTTAAATTAGAGTTTAAATGTGGTTATATTACGCTGGTTTGAAGGTTTACTGTAAGCCAATCAGTTACACTTTAAACTATACATCTTCGTAAAA
>NW_022755542.1:322701-324492 GCF_011630105.1 Anneissia japonica | reverse complement strand
AGATGTGTATAAGAGACAACCGTTGAGCAGTGTCAGTGACATTAGCTGCGTGTGACAGCGACGTTGTTTCGACATCGATAGGGTGGAGCCCTGTTCCGGACACCTAGGCCTACCGATAGCGCACATGCGTTTCGGAACTGGTTTTAAGTTCATGTAGTTTAAGTCAAATTTGTTTACTCCTTGTGGTTCTTTGTTGTAAAGCGCATTGGGGCTTTATGCGGAATGTGCTACAAAAGAATTGACTTACTATTATTATTACATACTGTAAATAAACGTCAAGTATGTATTGCAGGTTGACGTCCTATTCACTGTACCAGACATAGATCTATAATTGGCATTGTTTGTGTTTGTAAGAGTAATTAGGCCTAAGACTATAACAGAGAATTCTATTAATATTCATGCCCACTTTGCCATCAATTCTTGCAAATACGAAAATAAGTTGTTTAAATATCCGACTAAATCCCAAGACACGTCAATTAAAATACAGTATAAGCTTAAATTTATTTACTATTCGTGAAATTGGTGTTGAGATGATGATTTAGTGCACACGAAGTTATGGATATGCGTTTTAAAAAGATGTAACATTCAATTATATAAATAATAATAATAATTACATAAAATGTCAAATAATGATTTTGGTTTAAAGTTATATAATATATTTTAGGGCCCCGGTATTCGATAATAGAACACCAGACTCCCCCTCCCATGTCAATACTCTACGCCACAATGCCAGAGTAGGTGGTCGTGCTTCTATTAACTGTACAGTACTGAAAATCGGCCGGAAAAATGATCAAATTTTAGCAATGTTGGGCGGTCGGATCCAAATAAAGCATTTTTACTTCAGTATGACGAATGTTTAGTATAGTTTTTATTTGAATGTGTACGGCTTCCAGCTGATAATTATAACGTCATTTTGCTCGTCAGTTAAATGTGTCAATGTTCTCGCATAGCCCATACATTTCTTATTCTCATTAGCCTAATGGTCCTAAAATGTGTTAAAGTCAGATTCCGGAGGAAAAAACAATTTCATATGTTGTAGAACTTATTTTACTAAGACAGAAAAAAGTAGTTTGATCAAAAACTGAGCAACGGTGAATGAGATTTTTTTTTTTTTTTTTTTTTACAGATTTTTGAATATTTAACTGGGGAAAAAGGTGTAAAAATGGGCGGTTTCTACAACATATCAAACAAATTTTTTTCCTCAGGAGCCTGACTTTAAGTAATGGGCCATTAGAATTCATACGCCAATTTTGTTTCAAGCTGTTTGTTTTCAAAATTATACGATGAAAATGTTTTAAAATCGTATTGTATAACTCTCCAAAATTTGATCTATAGGCAAACAGAAGGCTCTGAATACAAGCTGACCAAGCATGTTGCTGCATGATTAATGTTCAGATGCGATCACTATTCAAACAGAGAACAGCTATTTAGACGTGGAAAACCGTCAGTCAGTCGTTGTTGGTGTGACTTTTTTCAGATGAAATTGTGAGTGTAAAGATTGTTTAATATTTTCTAGTACTAACATTATTTACAGCTCCCGAAACTGGTCTATCCTATTGTTTAAAGAAGCGTTCGCTATACGTAGACTACACCCTTTGCTTAACAATGGGCTCAGAGCTTCAAAAGAGCTTTCTTTGTTTTTATAGGTATCTTTGATCATTAGCGTAAGAATGCTTTGATCTTTTGTTTAAATCACTGCTATGTCACCTACTAGAGGTAATGTTTTGATTGGTTAAACACTTTTGGTACTAGTGCATATAAGCTTGCTAATATGGATATTTTTTTCATTCC
>NW_022755542.1:310384-322658 GCF_011630105.1 Anneissia japonica | reverse complement strand
TGTATTTCAATACTTGGAGTATGTATTATACTTTCTTAAGATTGTTTAGTGTATATAGATAAGAAAGGTACATAAATAATGCACATAAACTCTATTGTCGGTGGGGAGAACGGCGTCAGCCATCCGATTAGTCCCATATTAATAGTACCGATATTGTAAATATTTCCACGAATTGTTTTATTGACATTAACTTACCTAGTTCTTATATAATCACTAATAATAACAATAACATTCTAATCAAAATAGATTCACCATATCAAAAAGATTTTGAATACGCACCCAATTCGCGATGTAGTCCTCAGTGTATGTAATGTTAATGAAACATGTCATACATCAAGGGAGTGTATATTACAATATGCCAGTGCGTATTCTCAACATGTAACCATCGAAGGGTAATTTAAATTCCATTTTCAGGCATTTCCAATCTAATCCAATGTAGGCACATGCGAAGCGCCTTTCTTTACAGATACGAAGCGCATTTACAGGTACAATATAAAAATTGTCGCACCCCAGCGCCAACTACGGTGGCTCTGATGTGGTCCAGCAACCCCCCCCCCCCTTAAATCCTGGATACGCCACTTGAAAGACTCTGTCGCCGATTGGAAAAAGGTTAAGTAAATATAAATTATATAATTACAGTACTGCTGGCTTACAGGTCTATACAGTAACTTTATATCGCAAGTGGATTTGACGATTTCAAACCATTGCTACGCTACTACAGAAAGCTATAAATGAGGAGAATGATCCTGAATGTTCATTTTAATAGCGCAAGTAGGAAGAGACTATCGTTTGATAGGAAGAATCGTTGTCACGGCCAGGAACAAAACCTTAAAAAAGCTGCTTTTTAAATAAAAAGAGTACGAAGAAAATTTAAGCTATACGCAAATATTGTATCTCCCTAAAGAGCATTTTATTAACTTTGAAAATGGAGGGCCAGCACATTTCACTAAATCACACAGTATATGGAATACGTCTACACGAGTACATCTAAATATGCTAATTTGGAAAAGGTCTTAAAACACGAACTGTATATTAATAATAGGCATATATTTCAAATTATGTCAGAATCTTGTATTGGACTGCAGCCATCCTTCTGCACCAAACTTTCAACAATGAAATAACGAAAAAATATCTTGTCAAATTAAAGATTTGTATATGGATCACATATAAGTCTTGTCATTCCAACTTGCTAATGTGTGCGATTTTATTTAAAGTATGGTACGATGCTGTACTGTAGACATCCTACGTACATTCTAACTGGGTACACTAATTTGAGAGATACGTCACAATATCGCAATAATTAGAGAGGTAAATATGCTGTTACAGTAGTTTTCATCACCCCACTATAAAATCCTTCTGCGCAATGGAAATCAGTTCCATTTTATTAAAATTAAGCCAACAATCATTTGTTAAATCATTCAAAAGCATAGAAAAATGTTTAGTTAATAGATTACATTCATGGCCACTAACCAAAGGTTTAAGTTCTACTAAAATGAAGTACACTAATACAATAATAAGTATCAAACCATTTGAGAGCAATGAAGTACAATTAATTACTTTCTTAAATAATACTGCAACGAATTGTCCAAATTCATGAGGACAATGGTTAAAGTAAATTTAAAGACACTTGATTTTGTGACCATTGCCACCACGCAGTTTATAGAGTACACTGGGAATACAGATGATCCCTTATGTGCTGCTCATTAGCTCTTTCTTTGTCTATGTTTCAATGTTCTTTCGCGATCAATGTTTTTTGTTAAATTTAAACATAATTAAAGAGGGTCCCTTATGTCCATTGAAATCAATGATTTAAAAGGGTCTACAAATATGAAGATACCTACCATATAACAAGTCTCCTTCCATCTAAACTGATTCTCAATAAACAAAAAAAATTAAAAATTGTATACATTTGAAAAACAAAGTCCTTGTGAATAACAGGCAATTTTGATTAAAAATACTAAGAGCGACCTCTATAATACAACAAAAAAATAACTGAATTTGGCACCTTCATTAAAAATGCTTTACGAACTATAAAAATATAGAAACTCAAAATACGACAAATAAATGAATACATGAAGAAACTAATAGACTAGAACAATAATAATATTATTACACTATAATATTTTGTAATATTAAATCCATGCAGAATTGTTTTTATAACCAAACCAAACTCCACAAGAAAAATAAAAATTTGAGACAAAGTCGCAGCCAATGTAGAGAGGTGTGGGGTAGGGGGGGGGGGGGGGGGTGGGGGGAGAGAGATTGTGACACATTATGACGACACATAATAGCCCGGAAAGAAGAAGAGCTTCTTGGTGAGCATGGTAACAGGAGCTGGCATCTGCTTGTTACGGCCGGATGAAGATTCAAAGGCACGAGCCACTTTGTTGTTTACCTAGAAAAAAAAAAGAGAAAATATATTATTCATTTTCGCAAAAAATCCAGTATTTACTATATTATAAAAAACCACAAACAACAATCATCACAAAATTAACGACTTCAGGCGATTAACAAAGTAGGGAATTAAACCTACTACTTTCTACTGTATTTTTATACAATTTAACATCGCTTTTCTGATTGATATTATGATGCACCCAGATTATTTACAACAAAAAAAAATTCATTTATGTATGAATTATATATTATAAGTCAGATTTAACACAGAGAGCTCCCTGACAGTGAACTAATTTTTACTTTTGAGCAATCCAGTCGAGTTTCTTATGACTTTTTAAGCTTCTATTTTTCAAAAATGTTTTATTTCTATCTTTATTATCTTGTTTGTCTTTGTATTTTGTGTTTTATAGACGAAATAAATGATATGATATATGATATAAACGCAATTCCATTTAGGGAAAAACAAGGAAGTTCCCGGAAAAAGATAATAGTGAAGTACTTGGCTGTTGTGTTGAGACGGTATACACATTTATACAACTATAACAATTTATTTCCTTATGTTCATGTTGTAATGTGTTAAGCCCTAATGTAAACAGAAATTATTAATGTTGTTTAGACTGTATATTCTTTATTAAATAAAATTTTAAAATATTCTTTATTTAATAAAAATTTATTTAATCATAATCAATAATATGGTATCTTGCAAAGTCTCTATCACTATTGGCATTATTATCAATATTTCATAATTACTATTATTATTACTTTACTGGGTTAAGCACTACTGCAGTGGATTATGTGCAGTCTTATTATCCTGATTATTATTTAATAAATATTTTATTACCATTATTTAATTCTTTATTAGAATCAGAATGATTTTTTTTATATAGGCCTAGATATTCATTATATACTATTAAGCATTTCATGTAGAATAATATTATATAAAATGTTTTGTTTGCTGAGGTTACAGTAGCACATTGGTAAATCCTACATCTTAAGAAACACATCATTTTGAGTTCAAGTCAATGTCCTATCTTTCAATGTGATATTCCATGGAGAAGACCGTCCAATTCATAGAACCGTAAACAACACACATATTACAGGCAAACTGATTTCTTTGCCTAGACTACATATTAAATCAGACAAATAAACTCGCACATTATTTCGAGTTAAAGTCAATGTCCCCACATAGCATTTCAAATAATAATCTCATAAGGTGGACAAACTATTTTAATGCTCTACTATTCTGCATACAAAAACTAAAATATTCTGTAATATATTAATCAACGTTTAATGTAAACACTAAAAACAGGGAGAGAATCCTGAATAAACATCAAGATTCATTATTAACAAGTCCGATCAAACATGTGACAGACAGATAATCTGTTTTTGTAAAATAAATATTATATGAAGATTACACAACTAGGTTCATGGTGAACTTTAAATTTTGTAACTTTTAACTAAGTTTATGCATTTAAGTTCACACAAAATACATACATATGTGCCTTATCTGATAATAATGAATTAAACATTTTAACAGCGAAAATTAAAAATAACACCTCAACCCATGCTCAAACAATAAGAAAATTTGTTATTGACACTATAATAATTGATATTTGTGGTTTTAAGTGCAATTTTAGCCTAGTTTAATTAAGTTTAATGTGTAATATTGTTTATTAAAACATGCATGCATAAAACGTAATTTATATTTACTAATTTAACGAGTGGACTTCCTTGATTTAAGGAAATATATGTATATTGAGATACGCAAAGTTTATAAGGTTAGAAGTTAGGAGAGGATTTCGTTATGTCGTGGTCATATTAGACTGTAATATCGTTAAAAACCATTCAACAAAAAACATAAAACATATCAAAATTATTAAGTTAAAGTTTTTAATTAAGTGCATGAATATAACGTAATTTTAGGATATATGAGATTTACCATTTGAGAAGGTGTATAGCTCCCCCTCTCTCTACTATATATCTGATACTTAATGTGTATCTGATACTTAATGTGTACACAATATCTGATTTTCACATACAAGTAACAAATAGATGAATTTATTATTTTTATCATTATTATTATTATTATTATTATTATTATTATTATTATTATTGTAATTCTTATAACTAGATATTGTTTGGTGCTCATAGTTTTATATTCTTCTTTTATTTATTATATGTTGTTAACACTTGTAACACTGTCAGTGGATCGTGAATCTTGAATGTGTAAATCAGGTTCAACCACTGATCTCAACTATTATATTAACTAAATTGTTCATTGGATGGTTATAATGAAGCCACCGACGCTATGTTGAGGAGCCCAAAATGACACAAATACATCATCATAGTGCAAAACTTTCGAATTAGTGTGACGATTACTAGCAACGTGACATCGCTTGCGCTTTTGTATGTAAACTGCATAAACATGCGCACTAAGATGTGCAAAAAAATCATTTTGTTACATTTAAAATTATTAAAATGTAATTGCAAGAATTGATATATTTGAAAAAATAATTAAAGCAAATGCAAAAAAGAAAAAAAAAAACATAACTTGTCTAAACTGGTACATTACTTGGGCTCTTGCACATGGTGTCGGTAGCTTCACTTTTTCCGGTACAATGATTGGCCAATGAGTAATCCAGCTATTATAGTACAGATCAGTGGGCTCAACCCACAATATAAACAATTTTGAAACTGGATTAATTTGATCCTTTTGTGTAAAAAGTGAATTTTATGTAATGACATTTTACTAATTTGATAATTAAGTGTTTAATTTGGGAAATTATATTTTACTACTTAGATGATTATGTGTTTTAATACATTGGTCATAAAAAATGTAAGGTAAGAAAAAAGAAAAATTTCATGCAGATATTTAAAATTGATCACTAAAGCTGGGCACTCACTGCAACCGACGGGCGGTGCAATTCTATGGAGAACGCGACGCGACAATGCGCAACAGATCTTTTTAATTACGATCCATTCAGACTACAACCGACAATCAGCAGAAGGTGTCGCGTCGTCTAGCCCTAACAGGGAGTGGAGTTGGACTCGTCGGCTGATGGTCTTACGACGCAGTGATTGCCCGGTTTAAGGGTTTTCTGGTTTCTAAGCCTAGCTACTGTACTGATCACCATCCCCCAAAACCTGACTGAATTTCATGGTCGAATGGTTGGAAAAAAAATCATACAATTGTAATAAAAAGAGAATGTTTTAATCATCTAACCATTGTCATCATTGATAATAAATCTTCATCACAAGCATATTCTTTAATGGTTTCTGTGAGAGCCTGCACGAACCATGAACCTCGTTCCGAGTTGCGCCATGACACATAACCTAAAAATAATATTAAAAATTAAATTAACAATTTAAAGAAAATTAAAGATATTCTGTCAGTGTTGTATACTGTAGTAATTGAAATAAAAATAAGAAAAGCATTAATAACCGTACGTAATCACAGTTTAGAATGTTTGTAGTGAAAGTGGTTTTTTTTACATTGAATGTTATTTTCATTATCATTGTTTGTTGTCCTACATTGTATAGAAAATTTGATCCTCCTTATCATATCATAATAATAATAATAATAATAATAATAATAATAAAGATTTATAAAGTGCACATCTCCACCAAAGGTGCTCAAGGCGCATAGACAATTAAACCAACAAGATCCAAATAATTCCCAGAAAAATTTCCAGCAAAATCCAAATACCAATTATCCCATCGAGGCAGTGTTGCTCCCCATATAAGTATGCGCAGATACTCAAAGGCAGTATGTTGAGCTTCAGCACCTTCCACCCCAGGATAAGCCCAGGGCTCCACTACCGTGCACTGCAACAGGAGCTGCATTGCGTCGACAGAGAAAAGTGGCATCATGTGTATATCATACATATACTGTATATCATATAATATCAAATAATTTATTTCTTTGATAACACATATAGAATACAAAGACAAACAAGATTATAAGATAAAAATACTATTCAGGGGACACACCTATTAAGGGGACAGTTTATTGGTCCTGATGGTGTCTGCTTAATAGGGGTTCTACAGTACTGTTGTTATTATTGTTATTACTACAGTATTTGTCAATTTCATGACAAGTTAAAAACTGTAAAGTACAATTGTGACCATATTTTTAATTATTGACAAAGATTTGTTTCAATTCAATTCCAACTTTATTTAGTCCTTGGCAGAAATTATTTTGAGTGCATTTTTCCATAGCATTAATAAATCTAAAATACAAAAGATACAGTAAAACAATACAAGCAAATACAAAGAGAACATATCAAAAATATTAGAATACTGTCTGTACTTTAATTCACCATATTGTTAGCAAGGTTAATATGTTACTTGGGCTGATAATAAGGTGTAATTGTAAAAAATCTCACCATCTACAAAGCTGCCACCTTTTATTAATAATAATAATCATAACGCATAAATAACATTTTATTTTGGGGCAATTAGCGCACCCACCGCCACGAAAAAAAACCCGAAAATTTCAGAAGAAAATAGAAGCTTTTCTTTTTCTTTATTCTTATTATGCCTGCCACTGCCTTTAAATCTCCAAAAATAAGATACGTATGAATGTTTATGAGTGCAATGGGAAGAATTTCATGAGTTGAAAGATATGCTTTTCCATTCCACAAGGCTTCCAAGTGGAATGGAACAATCAATCAATCTTTCAACTCATGAACAACATTCTTTCCATTGCGCGAATAAAAACATTCAATATTTGTCTTATAACACACCTAAAATAGATTCTTGTCATTTGATATTTTATGACAAAAACTTAACTTTTTTCTGAATGGAGATTCTTGTCATTTTGAAATTTTTGAAAAAATCTACCTTTTTCTAAATAGAGCAGTCCAGCATCTCGAATCAAAAGATTGTATTAAGTCATATCGTATCCTAGGTACCGTGCAATGGGCGAAAATGGATGGAAAGAAAATTTCCATGAGTGACGAAATGGAGTAAATAACCAATGTCACATGTAACTCAATCCACCAATTAAATGACAGGGATCTATTTAGGTGTCTTTTTATTGTCATTTTGCTAAACGCAAATGTTGAAGCTAATCAGACACCTGTACATATCCTTCTATGTTTTAAATTTAATAACACCACAGATAATAATGGCCATATGAAAACACTAACAAAAGCCTATAGCATCCTCTATATTTCAATTTACATTTTGCTTCTAAGCTATATTTTGCTTTTGTTACATTAAAATAAATGTTTATCCTGTAATAGGTGTGTTTACTGTTGATTTGTCAGTTTGATTGACACATTGGAAAGGTCTATTTGCACTCACCTGGTACAGTTGCATACGCCACCAACATGTCGCTGTGACTTGGTAACTTCGATTGTTGTTTGCCCCACGCATCCGGTTCATCAACAACTTCAATTTCTACCTTCAGCATTTTTTCAACAAGCTCATTTCCATTATCTACATCGCCGGCCTTATTTAAGGATTGCAAGCAGGGGTCAACAGACGAACCATCCGGACCATCTGTAGCCTCAACGCCTTGATCAAACATTTCTACAAATAAAAAAAAGGAATACCAATTGTTTCCTAGAAATCAGGACAGCCTTCCACACTTTCACAAGGAAGAAAAAAATCTCAAGAAGAAACTAACCCATCTTTTGGAAATTCATATATTTTTTGTTTTGCTACAGTTTATTAACAGTCTCCCCAAAAACCAGCTTGCGAAAGGTATCACTACTGCCCAGTAAAATATAATTAGATGTTTTCCAATGAGCTTTCTAAATTAGGATGTATTTTCATAGGCTGCATAGGCCAGTATAGTGCAAAGGCTGCAAACGATTTCCACAGCAAAATGTTCAGATATATTAAACCCAATCTGATTGAGCATCCCACATCTACCATGATATGCATATATTATTTTTAAACATCCTAGCTAAACTTTCAAATTTATATTGTTATTAAATGATTACTATATAAATTTTTGTACAGTATCTTATTGTAGAGTATGCTGCTTTACAAAGTCGTGTGATGGTAGCATGGTGGTGGCATGATGATGGCATGATTTGCCATTTTTGGTAAATCCAGGATTCTACTTGTTACAGTACAAAAATACCGCACATTGATTTTCTCCATAATTCCTTATATTTCTTAACAAAAAGTTATTCACATATCTTTGCGCATAAGAGGAGTTACTGAAAGACATCACACTCACCTCCACGACATGCTTGGATGAAAAATATTTTTGGTTTCCCAGTGAGAGTTGGACAGCCCTCTCCTGAGAAACACTTGAGTATATCGTCAACCTGAACCAGACGCTCATCCACAGTGTACAGAGCACCGTTGATACCATGCGTCAACACAGCAAAGATGAAGCAGTCATATTGCGAGTGATTCATTTTGCTATACTCACTGATTTTCTTACTGAAATCCTAAAAAAGACAGATAGCAATGTATAGGTTAGAAACAAAGAATATTGATGCCAATAGCAAAAGTCAACTAAACCCCTGTCCACACTATCAAGTATTTTGTGACAAATACAGGTGACGTGCCTATGGATGTGATATGACATCATCATGCTCATGGACAAATCACATATATTTGTCATTTAATACAGTGTGAAATGAGCTTTAAAATAAGATATCCTTTTTTGAGTTATGGTAAGAATATTGATTACAATAGCAAAAGTCAACTAAACCCCTGTCCACACTATCAAGTATTTTATGACAAATACAGGTGACGTGCCTATGGATGTGATATGACATCATTATGCTCATGGACAAATCACATATATTTGTCATTTAATACAGTGTGAAATGAGCTTTAAAATAAGATATTCTTTTTTGAGTTACGGTAAGAATATTGATTACAATAGCAAAAGTCAACTAAACCCCTGTCCACACTATCAAATATTATGTGACAAATACAGGTGACATGTAATTGGTGTGATATGACATCATCATGCTCATGGAAAAATCACACATTGTCATTTGATACAGTGTAAACTGAGCTTTAAATTAACAGATATTTTTTGAGTTAATAATAAATTGTCTAACTTTTGTTGTTAAAGCATTTTGTTACCAATAGTTATTTTTTTTTGAGTTAAGAATATTGATGCCAATAATAAAAGTCAACTAAACCCTTGTCCACACTATCAACTTTTATGTGACAAACACAGGCGATGTGCCCATAGGTGTGATATGACATCATTATGCTCATGGGAAAATCACACATTGTCATTTAATACAGTGTTAACTGAGCTTCAAATTAAAAGATATTTTTTGAGTTAATAATAAATTGTCTAACTTTTGTTGTTAAAGCATTTTGTTACCAATAGTTATTTATTAAAGATATATTGCCTATTAAAAAAAAATATTTGGGAATACCTAAAAATTCCATAAAAAGTTAGAACTGCTAATTTAAAAGAATCAAATAAGTTATTACAGCAACTGCATATCAGAAATAGTTTTTGCTGATTCTTTTCTTTATCTGCATTACTTCTCTCCACCCGGGAGTGTAAATGGGTACCTGGTGGGGTTGCCTGCTCCTGCGCTGATTACCAGCAGCAACACTTAAGGCATGTGGACCCAATGATTAGGGAAAAGTGTGCTTTATAACCTCGAAGAAGAGGCGCATTATAAATACCTATACCAGTACCAGTTAATACAGACATTTACCAATCGGTATACTTGCCACAGGTCCCTTATTTTTTATTATTTTTCTCATTCTGGATAGCGCCACCAACAAGAAGTTAATTTAGAGACGGAATAAGCGACTTGTAAAACACTGAATGGAGGTACCAGGATGCCAAAAGAATGACGTAATCTTATATTTCGTATTTGGATAAATGCGCTACCAAAATAAACAATTTCAACCAATCACAATGTTCACATTTTCGGATCCATGAAACTGAGTCACGCGTGTCGACTAGTTAGGTATGACTAAAAAAAAGTCCTGTTTTAATTCAAGTAGGTAGGCAGAAGGGAGCTGGTCTAGCTTAGTCCTAGTCGAGGCATCAGCATCTTCAATTTTGAAAATTTACCAAGATTAATTAATATGCATGAAGTAAGCCAATCACATGATTTACAAAATCAATCTTGCATACGATATCCCACATCGAATTTGATGTGGGAAATTGTACGCATGAATGATCAGGCAGCATTTGCCGAGGCCCTAATCCAAAAAAAAATAAATAAATCGAGTATAGGACGCAAATTAAATTAGGTATGGTGCGCACTATGTGCAATAAAGATTGAGTAACCCAAAATTAGGGCCTGGAACCTAGGCTAACCAAGAGGCAATACACACCATACATGTCAACATCAAGCAACATAGCATACACCCAACAGTGTGTCACACTTATAGCATCAGAAATAGAAAACAATATATATCTACGTATACAGATGGGTAAGAATTGTACTCAATCATTAATCCTCGTACCTCTAAAACATGCAGCCATATAATAAAAAATAAAAACTCACATCATATTTCATATTTGTTATACTTTCAACAGAAAATCCTAAATTATCAAACAATGATTTCAGTTGGCAAGCATCAACATCAGTTCCTTTCCGTAACGGCATTGAACGGAAGTTCCGGTTGTTGACTATCAATGCTTTTCCCCTAGGCTTTCTTTTCATTTGATAGTTCTGCAGTATTGAGAAAATAATAGTAATAATATCTAAGTAATAATGATAATATAATGCTTGCCTTGTCAATCAATATGGATCCAATAACCATATTGTTAGACAGGATCCATGGCATGTGCCCCCCCCCCCATTTTGCCACTAAATTTTTAAATTTCAATGCATATCAATGTTATTATGTCAATTGAAATCAGCGATACTGTACTCGCGTATCTATTCTCCAAAAATGTTGTACCCCCGTTACTACTTTAATACTATGGTTAGTTTTTCCACCAATTTGAGATGACCTTTGGGATCTGAAAACATGGGGTTACCTCAGTGTTTGGTCTCCAATTAGAGATTCAGCTATGTGCTAAAAGATTGACGTTTGTAATAGTTGGTACTTCTGAAAATGTAATCTCGAATTACAGTAATCTCAGATTGGTTGGCAAACAGATTACTGGTGGAAGCATGCTAAAACAATATATCAACAATTTTTTTATGAAATTCCATTGTGGTTAGAAGAAACGTTAGGAAGAGCAGAACAAAATCAGTTAAATTCTTTACAACTTCCAGGTTTTCTACAGTGAGAAGATGCTCAAAACCTATATGGAAACAAAGGATTGAATGCATCTGAAGATCTAAAATGCGGGGGAGGGGAAGGTGGAATACACCCATGTTCAGTCTGCATTCCCCTTTGCACACTTAAATTCTTCAATTAATATCTAATAAACATTTATAATAATAATGATATTCTGAAGACGAACTAATAAAGTTTGAAATATTGAACCGCAATGGCTTGCATCACTTTTTTTTCAGAGTACCTGTGAAGTATCAGTCATATCACTGGAATAACTTCCTTTGGAGACTTTCATTTTTAAAACCTCTTCTGCTGTCTTTACTGGCCATTCTAAAATAAAAGTAAGATCATGATTTATAGTTACAGGTAACTAAATTTGTTTTGATTTATTGTAGACCATTTCAAGATCCTAACATAGAAACCCATAAATGGAAGGAGATTCTACCCTTCCCTTAACATAGCAAAAATCTTAATTTTTCTCTAAATTATGCATACATAATTAATGTGTCCACAATATGTAAATTATTGGCAATATAAAGTAGTTGATAAATAGTAGCTACAATTATCTATCTAATCATTCAATTTAAATCAATTAGTATTATATTATTAACATTTCTTTTGCAATTCTGCTTCTGAACTTTAATTAAATTATGTTATCATTTTTAAAGTTTCTTTTAATGAATGATACCTTGATGAT
>NW_022755542.1:308024-309970 GCF_011630105.1 Anneissia japonica | reverse complement strand
GATCCCTGAACAGACACTCCCTTAGCCCTGTCTCTTATACACATCTAGATGTGTATAAGAGACAGATATATATATATAAAGAAAAAATCTTACTACATTTGAAGAATTATTATATGTTATAATTAAAGCACACTATGACTGTATCAAAATTATTTAAAAAAATATAGTTATTATATTATAATTAGGTCAAAATTTGAGCTGTTGCCAAGCCTACCGGCTGGTTGTGTAGGTTGTGAAGTTCCATACTCCATTGGTTTAATTCCACTTTGGGGTTGTACATGTTTAGTAGAAGGTACATTACCATCCTCTGAGACTTGAATTGGCAGCTTTTTATCCCCGGCCCCTTCCGTCACGCTTATCTGCACTGGTGGTTTGTCAGGTGTTTTCTTTTCATTGCTATAATCATACCAGCTTATGTCATGAATTTTATCTTCTGTGATGTCTGGTATTAGGAGTTCTGCTAAATGTTGAGAGTCCGATTCAAAAAGTGACTCAGCTAGGGCCTGAAATGCTTTCGGTCCTTTACGAACTATATCGTTTAGTATTGCTGTGTTTCGCCTCGACGGTCCTTTCATTTCCTATATTGTTTACAATAATAATAATAATAATAATAATAATATAATAAATTGGAGTATTTGTATGAATTAAAACAAAATTGAGTTGAGTATGTAAATTTAAAAACAATTTACACAATAATAATGCTGAATGATGTAGCGCCAATTCCAAATCAATTTTGATCAAATGCACTAAACGTGACATAATAATCAATAATACACTGTAGTGGTCATTTACATAGTGCATTTCGTCACGATGGCGATTAAGTTTAATCAATTACAAACCTCGAAGTTTTCTTGCTCCGTAGGTTTGAAGATCTGGCGAGCAACAAGGTGTGGGAGAACCTCCTCAGCTTTCATCTCCTCCACCAACTGAACTCGATTCTTTTGTAGAGTCTTCTTGTGTGCCTTATCCATGATGATGCAGCTCACTCTACAGTGTACAGTATGAAATATAATTATGAATGATTGATAAAATCAAGAAAGTTGACTTTCCTGATTAGACCTAGGCCCTATGCAATTAGGCCTGGCATAAGCCATAGACCTAATTGTCAAACTGTGAAAAAAAAGATCCTTAGTTTTGGGCATGGCCAAGTAAGTAGGGTCTAGGCTAGCCTAGTTTAGTAGTAGTCATGTCATAGCCTAGGCCTAGTCTAGCTAGTAGATAGTAGTAATGGTTTTAACTATTTTAGTTACTGTGCATCTGTCTGTAGGCTAGGCCCTACATTATTAGGCCTAGGCCTCTAGGCCCAATAGTAGTAGGTCTAGTAACTACAGTAGCTAGGGCTAGGCCCTGCCCCTAGCCTAGGCAAGATTAATCAATGACAATCCCTAAATAAGCCTAGCTAGGGCGAGGCTAGGCCTAGACTAGGCTGCATGACAAAGGAAAACAAACAATGGAATGGCCTACCTCTCTGGGTCCGTACAAACAACACGGAATTAGTTTTATTTAGAATTAAGGTGTAATTTTTCTAACAGTCTGGTAGATTAAAGTCGATTTTTTTTCCAAAAAAATCTACTAGGCTAGGTCTGAGACTCTAGGCCTCACAAAATGTCACACTGATTTACTCTTTTTCTTACACACGCCGCAGGTAATGCGATTGCGTGTATCAAAAAAGATATGACGGCTCTCGCACTGTCGCTCGCTGACATTCATTTCCGCAATCCGCAATGACACGAGCACGCCACCAATTACAGTATGTTATTAGGCTTTCATTTCCAATCGTTACGAAAATTATACTATGTATGCCCCTCTCCCACCTGCGATTTTTTTTTCCGTACGAAACATTTGCATGAAACTTCACTCGGGCAATCTCGGATTGACTCGACTAAGTTCGATACGAGGAACAAGAGCAGACACTTCGCAATGTCGTGACGCTCGAGTTTTACTAT
>NW_022755542.1:304034-307415 GCF_011630105.1 Anneissia japonica | reverse complement strand
TCTCTCAGATCAGAAGTTGTTGATGACCTTTTGACCTGAATTCTGCAATATGAGATTTTCGGGTCGATTCAGTCGAGACGGCCCGAGTGGAGTTTCATGTAAATGTTTCGTACGGGAAAAAAAATCGCCTCCCACCTAGGTTTATTTCACCTAAGAGTCGTACGATTTCTACGAGTTAAAACTCGTGATCTTTGGAAAGGACCTATACGAGCTTATTACGTGTTAGCTACGAGTGAGGTACGACTTTATGGAGTTGGTTACGAGTTATGTACGAATTATGCCGAGCAGAGCACCGAGTTAACTACGAGACTATTACGAGCGTAACAAGTTTGTACCGAATTAGATACGAGTTAGGTACGAGCCAACTCGGTGGTCGCATCAAACTCGTAGATGACAAAACCGCTGACGAATATCCAGAGTAGTGTACAAGCTAGGTATGAGTACCCCGAGTACTCTACAAGCTACCTACGAGTTCTTCGAGTTTACTACGAGTTATCTACTCGTGGCGATAATTTTGAACATGTTCAAAATTAGCACCACGAGTTCAGAGCTGCTACGAGTAGGTAAGAGTCCTCTCCGAGCTTTCCGAATCGTCCTACGAGTTTTTGCCGAGTTTGCCGAGTTAGCAACTCGGCATTCTCTTGTAACTCGTATGCTGAAAAAACCCCTAGTGGGAGAGGGGAGTCCGTCCTAATTCGAGTGGGGCGGTCTTGGGAGTCGGTCTCGCATTAGAAACCGCTAAAGAGACCACAAGTTAGAAGTGGTCTCCAAATAGCATAATTAGAGAGTAAACCGAACCTTAAATCTCTAAATGAAGACCGAATCTAAAAGTAGTCTCCAAAAGACAACATAGGACAACCATTTACTTTTGTAAACTTTTTTGCTTTTGTAAACTTTAGTTTGCTTTTTAATTTTGTTACCTATTGAAACTTTTTAAAACACATTGGAAAAAAAATCTGAACAGTATAATGTAAAGTTGACTATAGGTTGTATTGTCCGTCCTTACATAAGTAAAGACATTATTTTGTTTTGTGATCCCAATCTTCAATACAACCACCCAGTCTGCAATGTCGAATCGCCCACGATGGCGTGCATTTCGATACTTGGAGTAGGCCTATGTATTATATTATATTATCTGAGATTAACCAGTGGACCTTTCTGTTATTTGTTTATACGGATAAACTTACGAAAATCTATCTGCTAATTTTGCGGTTAATTTTTGAAATTATGAGTATTTTACTCCTTTTTTTTATTTTCAAAGTGGTCTTGAATTGGAGGTCATTTTGTCACTCGGTTGGCCTACTTCCATAAAGGTGGTCTCGTCTTGAATTATATGGAGAGCTCAGTGTTAAAAGATAGGTAGCCTACTTTCAAAAAGTGGTCTCGAATTAGAGGATCTCGAAATGAAGGGCGGACTGATGTACTGTACATGCAAAGATTAATTTTAAATTGCTTATTTAATGAAATTACAAACAGTCATTAATTTCAACTATCAACTTCAGTCATCAACTTCCAATAAGTCACAGATTGTTCATGTATTTGCTCTCTCGCAACCTTTCTTGACCTCCGTCTGTGTCTATGTTATAAGTGAAAGAAATTTTATTTCGTTTTCGAGTTTATAAAGTTTGATAAAACAAAAAAAAAACACCTAATTGCTGACTTAGGAATTTTATCTTAAACGGTTCTGTAATTGGGAGAGAAAAACATTCCTTGACCCCACAATTCAATTTTTAAAATGTTGTCATTCATATATTTTGATTGCTTTAGGTATTTACTTTAATTTGTTTGCGATGGTGTGCGTCGGTGGCAATCGCGTAGTAGAATATTAAACATATTTCTCACGACGGCTTAAAACTGTCCCCGACGATAAATCGGGTCGGGCTGCGTCGGCCGACGCTGTCTGAGTTGGCCTTTACGTAGACACTGCATAGATTGGATTTCTTCGATGTGATACCAAAGATAACCCGCGAAAGTCCTGAAACTGATTTCCACTAGTTCCTTCTGGTGGTGAATTGGGCAGTTGAAAGGAGATGAATCCCCTACTCTTTTGCGAAGAGTGCACTACGTTCTTTAACGTGCACTGGGCAAGATCCACGGTACAGTGCACACACAGTGGCTACCACCACTTTAACCGACTGAGCTAGCTGCTAGTATTTTAATGTTACTTGTGGTAGACATTATTTACAGGTGAATCCTGTCTGATTATTTGATATTTACTTGATAACATTATAATTCATAATCTAGCCATCTTCTAAATGGAAAAAAAAATATTAGAGAATGTAGCCCAGCGACAAACAATAATGCTTCGTAATATCATGGCGGTATTAGTGAATAGTGAGTTTACTATAATACCTCCATGGTAAAAACAGTCATAACAATGAGTTTAGAACAAAAAGTTGTTTTTCATATGCCAATAAATACCATGAAGGTCAAAATTTTGCTTTTTGGGTAAATGGATAAAAATGCTAATCTCGGGAAATCTGGATTCCTGACGAAAGTATCAAAGGACTGATCGGCTGATGAGACCGGATGGGAACAACATTCTTGAAAATCGTGGATGGAGAGGGTGGGGAGTCCTTAAAAGACGAGTTTCGAGCGAACGCTATTCGAATTCTAATACGGGCGCCCCCTATCTCGTGGGAGTACTTTTTTAACGTTCCATGCGTGCATACAAGGACTCTTTAAGATGAATACTGATGACCAGGTAAATAATAGTTATTCAAGAACAGATTCCGTTTATCAAGCATCGAGTTAATTATAAGGAATTTACATTCTTCCCTACATTTTTCATTGAGATGATTGCAATATTTAGCAAAGAAAGTATTTTAAACAAAATAGGATAACTACCAAGTTACAAGGACCGCATTTGTTTTCCTCTGTTATTAAAAAATAGTTTGCACGTTTTAAAATGTAAGGATTCGATCGTAATTTCGCTTGACCAATATGAAGATTATTATATTTTAAGTTTGGTAAGAAATACACTGTGACCATACTGCACCACTGAGCCAATTTATCAAAGAAAGTCACCCATAAGCATTAAATAGAATATTATTTTGTAAATAGCATTCAGTTTTCCATATTTTTTGTGTTTGGTAATTGTTTGTACACATGTCCCTCATCACAATATGCAGTCTTTTAGCGCCAACATAATGTCAATGGCTGCCGAATGTCTGAAATCAGACGGCTACAAGTGCCAGTACCAGTACCAGTATGACAACCCTAGTGGGAGAGGGGCTTTTCCCCCCTCTCCCACTAGGGTCTTTTTCAGCATACGAGTTACAAGAGAATGCCGAGTTGCTAACTCGGCAAACTCGGCAAAAACTCGTAGGACGATTCGGAAAGCTCGGAGAGGACTCTTACCTACTCGTAGCAGCTCTGAAC
>NW_022755542.1:285689-303797 GCF_011630105.1 Anneissia japonica | reverse complement strand
AGCCCCTCTCCCACTAGGGTTTTTTTCAGCATACGAGTTACAAGAGAATGCCGAGTTGCTAACTCGGCAAACTCGGCAAAAACTCGTAGGACGATTCGGAAAGCTCGGAGAGGACTCTTACCTACTCGTAGCAGCTCTGAACTCGTGGCGCTCATTTTGAACATGTTCAAAATTATCGCCACGAGTAGATAACTCGTAGTAAACTCGAAGAACTCGTAGGTAGCTCGTAGAGTATTCGGGGTACTCTTACCTAGCTCGTACACTACTCTGGATACTCGTCGGCGGTTTTGTCATCTACGAGTTTGATGCGAGCACCCAAAAACAAGTATACGAGTAAGTACGAGCGCACCGAGTTGGCTCGTACCTAACTCGTATCTAATTCGGTACAAACTTGTTACGCTCGTAATAATCTCGTAGTTAACTCGGTGCTCTGCTCGGCATAATTCGTACATAACTCGTAACCAACTCCGTAAAGTCGTACCTCACTCGTAGCTATCACGTAATAAGCTCGTATAGGTCCTTTCCAAAGATCACGAGTTTTAACTCGTAGAAATCGTACGACTCTTAGGTGAAATAAACCTAGGTGGGAGAGGGTTTAGCCGGTGAGACAAGAGTGGCGCATAGTTTAATAACAAAACAATGGAACTTTCCGCTAAGCCCCGCCCCTTGGATATTGTTGCTAAGGTCCCACAAGGCGACAGTGTGTTAAATGTAAGGTTTTCAAGCACTAACAAATGAACCAGATGGAGCAAAAGAATTTACCTGAGTAATATGGTTTAACAATTTCAATATCATGGTATAGTGTATTTAAACATTTACATTTATGTGTCTACCACTTACATTAAACATTTCATAATAATTGTATTGATATTGACTCTTAATTTCCAATTTTCCAAAATGAACCAGATGGAGAAAAAGAATTTACCTAAGTAATAAGCCTATGGTTTAACAATTTCAATAACATGGTATAGTGTATTTAAACATTTACATTTATGAGTCTACCACATTTAACATTTCATAATAATTGTATTGATATAATTGACTTTAATTAATAGCAGTGACGGATCCAGGTGATGGCAAAAAGGTGCGCTCCCCCTCCCCAACAGCAGCCGAAAATTCACTGTCAAGTGTGAAATCATTTGGATATGAGATTGAAATTGGTAAATCTACAAAGATTACAAAGTGACTATAACTCCCCTGGCCCTCGCACTAGGTAAAGGAGCACCCATGCTCTATGTGTCACAACTAATCTCAGATATCAGCTCTGTGAATGTTTCCACTGAACAGACTTTAACAGTGAACGCGGGCCCAAAATTAACTACCGGTATGTCGCCAATTCGCGAGGGAGCCACACTGAATGACATTAAAACGAGACGTAATTCCAAACATGATTCTGTCTTATTATGTTTGAAGGGTATACCTAATCTTCCTATTCCTGACTATTGTCCTTCCTTTATTGCAATGTATTAACGAATTGCAATTAAATTGAATTTAGAAACGATCGAGTTTTCAAGGAATATACACAATAGCTAACGCGTCATGAGACACAGTATACACAGACAGGTAATTAACGGCTCATACTGAATGATGCGGGTAGATCGGTTAATATGGAAAAATATTACCTCCATATTGTATGCTCTATCGCTGGATAAGGTGACAGGTTTGCGGATACACTAGAGACTGCTGTGCAAGTTATCGGGTTTCTAACGGAGCGTGGCTCGTGGACACGCGTGTGACTGACAAACGACAGGCCGTCCATTCACCCGTGTCCCACCGAATTACGCGTGGTACGTCGTCTAGCCGTATCACATTGCGGTTGTTTCATTTTAACGTCAGTTTCATTCCATAACTCGCAAGGGCTGACAACTCACAAATCAAGAGAACAACCGTTGTTAGCTCAGTGGTTATAGTTAAGCTCGGATACCATGTGTCTGATAAATATCTGCCCGTCGGTACATCGTTAAGCATACGCGACTTTCGTTCTATGCTGGGTGGTATAACAATATACCATTAAGACTGCGAATATCACTTAAGTCAGCCTACAAATCAAAATATATTCTCATCTCTTGACGTCGGCATCTGTTGTATATTATATGTGTTACACAGATGAGCCATACAGACTGGCCAATATGATGATTTCACTCCTTGTATTAGCGTTTTATATCACTGTCTTTGTGCAGCCGACTCTTTCTTTGGAATTCCACCCAAAAAGTAAGTAAAACAGAATAGTATTTGTATAGTACCTTGATAGCATAATACGTGTCGTTTAGATTTATGTATCTCAGTGTCTGTACCATAGGAGTAAGAGATCACGGATACATTAATAACTGATGCTTATGTTATTATTTATAGGCCAAAACATTTTCACTTATTGCGGTAATTCTTCTAGGAGAGAAAAGTATAGTGTGTCACATTGATTTCTGTAGCATGTGAATCCCAAACCTCCGAATTAAAATCTGTAATTTATTTGACCACCGGGTAAAAAATTCCTGCTTTACTTAACCCCATTCCCCAACAAAAGAAAATTCCTATTATGTTCCGCTTAGTCCCACATCATTCCTAATGAAGACAAATGGTCAAACAGGGCAAGTTTTCTAGAGCGTCATCCATCCCTCACAAAGGGTCGGCCGTATCTGAGCGTGCATATCATCGACGTCCACAGACGGTTACGCGGGCGGACGTCACACCAAAGACTTTTATCTGTACACAAAGTACTCGTACTTCCACGCAGTTAATTTCAATTCTAACGTACTTAATCAAAAGACATTGATTGATGCAACAAGTATAGCGTGTTAAAACCATGGAACTATTATACTAATATCTCCATGTTCAAAGCAACGGGCAAACGTTATGAATGGCTATGTGTATTAGGCATACGTGAGTATACCATAGGCATACGTGTTGCCAGTATAGGCATGGACTTCTTGTGAAAGAAAAATCTCTCGTGATGCATGCGTTCAGCCAGTAAACAATAAATACGAGAACAAAATAATATTTAGTTCTCGTATTTCCTATTTCCTATATCGCTTAATTAACTCTTTGCTTTCATATTTCAACAGTTGCTGTATGAAATGTTAACTACGTGTAATTCAGATTGTGCAACTTGTGTGCCTCTTTAAAAACTGTAACCGTTTCTTGTTCATATTAATAAAATAAAGAAATTCGTAAAATACGATGACAATAATAATTATTATAATTTTTTAGAATTAGAATTTTAGCCTTTTTTTGCATAAAATACTTCACATTATCATTTGTCTTGAGATATTATTTAGTTTTTTCTACTTTTATAGGCATAATTAACCTATCATTCCAGTTCGTGTTTCTATATGTGTATGCATAATGCCATGGCTGTGCGTATTTAATCAATATGATGTTATTATATCATCATATCAATGAAACACATCGTCTCCTTATGCATTATTCTGTCGTAAAGTCGTATGTCGTATATTCTGTTGCTTTTATCTCTTTGTAGTACAATACTATTTTCCATGCTACCGTCCTACGTTCCATTTATTAATATGTTATATATATATATATATATATATATATATATATATATTACATGCAAATTTGGCATTTGATGTGAAAAATAACTAATAGCTAAAGGTCTAATAGGCTTACCATGTGAAATGATTCCGTTACGTCGACTGCAGTAGAAGTTATTATAGATTTTAATTAGAATTTGTATTATAGGCCTGTGTTTCAAAGTTTATTGTATACATTATCTAAACAATTATAATGCGACTATCACTAATGATAATTTAATACAGATTACGTTATACTGTACGTGTCCGTCCAAAGCTATCTTCGAGTTGAGCTTTAGTTTTCTTTAAAATTCTAGCCTGGTTCCTCTCGGTTCAAATCCTCTCAAGTAACATGCTTCTTATTACTCACGATCAAAAACAACTTCACTCCCTATGCCCCTTAATGAGACTTCCATAAATAACAACGTGTTTATCTAAACATTCAGGCACCAATTCTTAGATATCACAAGCGGACGAATTGATTTCATATATTTTCGCGTATGGCTTAACGGTCGGCGTACGTGCTCTGACTGGATATACACTCTGCATCGCAGCCAGTGAGAAAAATGGACATTAAAGATGTTTATATTATTAAGTGGCGGATTCAAGTGGGGGGGGGGACCTGCACCCCCTCCGAAATTTTTCGAAATGTTAAAAAATAGATATATAAAGAAAATAATTTTAAGTCTTAGAATGCAATTTCCGGTCATCTGAGGTGCCGTAATCACAATTTTTTTTTACCTCAGCTCCAACCATATAGATCCTCCATCTGTGAAAATGCCTTCTCAGGCACCCTCTACTTTCAATTCCTGGTTCCGCCATTGTTATTAACATGCAAAATTTATGGCCGCTATAAATAGTAGCCCTTAATACTGTATATTGAGATAGCAAATTCATTTGTCATGACGTCAGCTTATGGGAATACATGTAAAAACAAATTAAGCCCTTACAATTGTAAGGGCTTAACTATGGTGATGATGGATGATAAAGATGATGGTGGTGGTGGCCACGATGACTATGAAGATATTATTTATAGAGGGGACTCAATAATAGAGTGGAGTGGTTGTTTCTAGTCATTTACCGTATGTGCAGTTGTGTAGCCTCACAGTACCGTACGTTTGCAGACTCGTCCATGTGTCGTGTTTGTGTTTCGCGTGGTGATTCTTGGTTGAAGGGACTAAGTGCAACTCAAGACTTAGACTTGGCCATTTAAAGTTCCTCCCTACACACCTTCGTTTTAGATATATCGATACGAATAATGTAAAAAAGTAAGCAATTCTATTCTGTAAACGCATAATCTATTTTGAGTAACCTAACGTCGACATTTATCTCGTTTACCATTGTAAGCGTACTCTGATAGAGGGATTTGCTATTCATAATCATCATTATAAAGAAAATCGATTACGAAGCTATGGTTCAAACTAATGAAACATTATATTGCGTATATCGTGCAATGCTAATTCCGTGAAAACCCTGACTAATAAATAGGGTATATAAGAGTGTGAAAAAAAGCGCGTTCAAACGGAGGAATTTTAATCCGTGGACTAGCTTACGCGTGGCGTAAGCCACGACAGTCTTACGCCGTGTGTGTGAACACAGCCTTAGACTTGGCCATTTAAAGTTCCTTCCTACACACCTTCGTTTTAGATATATCGATACGAATAATGTAAAAAAGTAAGCAATTCTATTCTGTAAACGCATAATCTATTTTGAGTAACCTAACGTCGACATTTATCTCGTTTACCATTGTAAGCGTACTCTGATAGAGGGATTTGCTATTCATAATCATCATTATAAAGAAAATCGATTACGAAGCTATGGTTCAAACTAATGAAACATTATATTGCGTATATCGTGCAATGCTAATTCCGTGAAAACCCTGACTAATAAATAGGGTATATAAGAGTGTGAAAAAAGCGCGTTCAAACGGAGAACGCAGCTTCACTTTTATTTCACTTAACAATTGCCGAGAACCAAGGAGGCCAAGGCCTGTAATAAGGCCCCGGACTAACCTTAAATATTAAATAATTACAAATCTTAAATAACAAACAATAACAACCTTCATAAATTAGGTATGAATAATTAAGAACAAAGAACAGAGCTGTATTTTTCGATTATCTGACTTTTTAGCTTAGTTTTAAATTGGTTGAGGTAAGTAGCAGATTTAATGGATTTCGGCAAGGAAAGGCAGTACTTATGGGGCCATAGTAAGAGACAGTGTTTTGTCTTTTAGTTAGTCTGGAAAAAGGAATATAAATTGAAGAAGCCTGACGGGTGGAATAAGAATGAATATTATGAGTAAAGTGACGAGGGGTGCGTAAACTCAGACGGCCACCGATAGTCAGCAGACGATGTCGCATCGTCAAGGAGAATGAAAATGGATATGTCGGCCGATGGTCGTACCACTCAGTTTGTAATTGAATTTATAATCCTTGGTGAAAAAATAAATAAAACATACCGGTAGCGTCCTGTTTAGTAACACTACTGTAGAAAGTTCAAATGCGCTACGCCGCCATTAAGTTCAATTTGTAGTGGAAATGTAGCTTGGTGGTTAGATGCTTGCCTTCCAATCCCATGGTCCTAGGTTCAAATCCTGTGACAGAATAAGATTTTTTTTTCTCACTAATAAAACACATCCCCACTCCCTAAGCCTCGTAGCTGATCGAACATCTCGTTATTTAAATTCCATAAGAGGGCCCCTGAATATCAACAACCTAGGGTACGCTGGAGGGATCAGCCTTTGGTTAAAAAGTGACGTCTCTGCAAATAAATCTACAATGATTGTTTAGTATGTTCCTCATAATCACAGCTAATTTTGAATTCATACGTACATTAAACGCTTGGAGCAAAATGGTTTTGAGTAGGCGGTATGTTTGAATGACGTATAACTAAGAACTAGATATACAAATTAACGTTGTATATTCTCATTACGTCAATATCTTCAATGTTTAAGATTCAATATCGTCGCATCCTCTGTATTTGAATATCAGCATTACAGCACTTTGTATTCTCAATGCAAATGAGGCGAAAATGTGCTCTGTTGCAGCATGAAGGTATATACCTCTATATACCATGTATATACCATTATACCTCCATGGTTGCAGCGACGTTTAGAAATCAGGGTTGGTTGGAAGGCCTTTTACTTTTACTTTTTAGACCTAGGCCAGACTTTAGGATTCATTGTCATCAATCATTTAACTCATATAATTTGATGGGTAATTCAAGGTTAAGGCATCAATTTTATCAAGTTTCACAACAAACATAAAACCAAATCGATAATAATACAGTGCACAAATACAGAGGAACATGATGTTATAAAATCGTATCATAGTTCATCAACGAAAGTTCGTGGCAGCTGTCGCATGCATCGCATAACCTTTGACCCTACTACATTCATCACATAACAATTTAAATATAACACCTGTCGTATCTGTCACATGGGAGAATTAACAAGAGTGTTCCGTCAAGCAACTGGTTTCCATGCATTGAACGATAATGTTTTCTTAGCCAGGCACGACAAATTCGTCAAAATGACACTCGTTAAAACGCTATTTGATTCCAGCTAATTATGACCTTTCACATTGCTCATGTAAATGCCGACTCCTAATTAGGAAGCTAATACATATTGGAAGTAATCATAAATCAATCCACAATACAGTATTCGACAAAGACATCAGCTCCGTGATTTTTTTTTTTTTTAATGATTTTTTTTAGCTGGCTCGAGCAAATTCGTATCTTGTCGATCCAAAGATTACGTACGGTATACCTAGTGCCTGGTGCTTTGACTTCTTAACACAGTGAGAGGTCTATGACATAAGTTGCAAAGATGAAGACCAGACTCTTTTCAGCATACAACGGACCTAGGCCTAAACCAACTCTCCTTTCGGGTGCCTAAATGGGATTGCTGTTACCATTAGTCTTAACGTTACGTTTGTTGAGTACTGTAAACTGCATTGGTGCATAATATTGTAGTAACGATTGTGACCATTTTGGTGGAATACCTATGTTGGCGATTTTGGTAGAGGCGCACTCAAGCATAGAATTCTTATACCTTAGGTCTACAGTGATTGAATTAATTAATTAAAGAGGAAGCCTTGTGGATACAGGTGGTCACATCATCTTAACTATTGAAAGTATGAATATTTTCCAACAATCGAATGGCGCTGAAATGTTCATATGGAACAATAAGTGGCTCTTGCAATAAACCAAAATTAATAAGAAAGTGTTTAGGGGAGTCGATCCGTCCACGTACAAGAACAGGCATTTTAATATAACGTGTATCAATAACAATATGCATAAATTATATTATTGCACTATTATTGTTAGCATTATAACTACTAATCCTCAATTAATCATCACCGTCACCGCAATATCACCATCGTCATCATCATCATCATCATCATTTTCATCATTTTCATAATCATCATCATCATCAACATCATCATCATTTTCATAATCATCATCATCATCAACAACAACAACATTTTTTAGCTCTCTGATATATTTTCATCGTTAGATATAGGCAAGCTGATAAATATAAAATAATTTGTCTCAAATTATCATCTCTATAGTGCCGAGATAATTCTCAACGGGCAACATCGCGTGCTTAAAACGTCGTTCCATCATTATTTTGCCATAATATTGGTCATATTCTAAGTATAATATTGACACATTTAGATAACGTATGTTGCTAATTTTACTTTGTAATGCAGCATATGGTGTGGCCTAAAGTCATTAAAACATATGGTGTAACCCATGTACAATTTATAAGACAAAAGATTCGCAGCCATGCTGACCAGTGTTTATTGTTATCTTATATAGAATGCAGAGAGAAGAGATGAGAGAAGGCGGAGAGCGAGCTGAAAATGAGAGAACAGGAAAGCATTAAAATGTTTGCTATAAACAACGAGCCTTGATACGAAACACACTGGACCTCCTTGTCAACCAACAAGAAACATATGGAAATTTAAGGAAATTGATAGATCCAACATTAAAAAAATTATAACATTGCACTTTAAGTCTACGTTTGGATTATTAAAGTCGCTATATTAATACCGAATATCATTATTACTGTAACAAGCTTCGGCATCAAATGAATGATTTCGGTCTCGCGAGTCCATTACATTAATATTAATATTAGACCTAAAGCAGAACTGCTTTTTAAGAAATTTTTATAATTAGTAATTTGGCATTGTACTCTTCGCCAGACCTGACCATAATTCATACAATACTTTGAGATTCAAGGAATATACAAATTAGAAATGAACGTTAATCATTTCGCCGTTTCGATTACAAACGCTTTCATTATGCCTGTCGACTTAATGGTTGCCCTTGACGACAGAACACGCAACAGCTTCGATGCCACTCTATACGCTTATTGTAATTATCCAGTCCATTACAGTATAATATGCCGATACTTAACAAAGCAATGATCATGTATATATAGATATAACCCAGCTAAATTTTTATTTTTATTTTTTTTGTAATGAACTATCTAGGAATAAATACTGTCGTATATTGTATATGATATTGTAGGAAGTTAGCCGTTAACACTGCTGAATAAATATAATATAAATTATCAAAGGTACATATACAGTGTTTAATAAGGACATGATGGAACATCGTAGGCTACCCTGTAGCTTTTAACCGAATACAGTCCTATAAAACTCATTGTGTAATAAAATGCCTCAGACGGGATTCGAACCTGCGACTTCACGCTGACAAGGCGAGTGTCATAACCACTAGACCACGAAGGCTTCATGGTTGAACAGGTATATCGTCAGGAGTAGAGTGCTCGATACCGGGGTAGAGCTAAATACGAAACAAACGAAGGAAGAACTTGGTTACTTCATATTATTTATTTCAACTACTTAGTTGTTTCTTGCTTTAGTTGCTATTCTGACTTTTGTTGTTCTGCCCTGCATATATTATAAATATATAGGCCTATCTGTACTTGAATAATTGAATAATATCAAGCATACCTCTTCGAAATTCATAATGGATTTCTTATTGGCGCCATACTTAAAAGTAAATCCATGTTGGAAGGTCAATCCTGTATCAGACTCATAATAGTGCCTATGTTTGGTTTTTTTCCGGGGCCACATGCGGATCACTCTTTCGATCATTGATTACTGTTTTAAGTTTTCTGCTCAGCGTTCACCACAGGTTAATGGTCATTAATAGTTATATTTTATCGGCAACAAGAAAGCGTAATGGCTATCTTTGGCCATCACTCGCCGGGGAGTTAGCCGATGTAGAACACGACCGTCGGTTAAATCACGTGCACCGATCTGTGTAAAACAAAATCGAACTCGCAATCACGCGTACGATCACATGCCTACGCATTCTTAAGCATTCATACACATAAAACCACGTAATCGATAATCAAAATGTGTCATAAAACGTTATGTTTAATTGAACAATTATTATAGGCCTACACAATGTCGTTATGCAGTAACACGTTTTTATTGACTAATGTTCCACGTGCCCAGTAGGTTCAATAAAATTATAATTTGTAGCTAATAGATTCAAATGGAATTATTACAAGTTTGTGTACATATTGCAGTTCTATAATAGGAACATGTTATAATAATCGTATCAAGCATAGCTCATTAAAGAAAAGTTCCTTTATTTCAATTGTATGAATATATACACCCACCCACACACACCCACACACACACATATATATATATATATATATATATATATATATAATGTATATGGAAATGTATATAAATTAAAGGTGCAAAAACACCGCATCTCATGTGATCTATATATATATATATATATATACACATATATATAGGCCTATATATACATATATATACACATATATATATACATATATATAAACATATACATATACATAAACATATACATATACATATATATATATACATAAACATATACATATATATATATATACATAAACATATATATATATATATATATATATGAGGAAAAATATTATATCTATCTTCCACGCATTCGACCTCCGCATCACCATACAGGCGAACATCCACACCACCAACTTCCTCGATGTCACACTCAGCCTAAAAAATGGGTCCTTCAAGCCTTACAGCAAACCAAACAACCAACTACTCTACGTCAACAGCAAATCCAACCATCCCCCATCTATCCTGAAACAAATTCCCGCATCTATTAACGGACGCATATCCAATATATCTGATTCCAGTGAATCATTCCACCAGGCCGCCCCTGACTACGAACAAGCTCTACAAAACAGCGGATTCCAGCACAAAATGGAATACCAGCCTCCACAACCAAAATCTTCATGTATAGCAGACAAATAATCTGGTACAACCCACCATTCAGCAAAGGAGTGAAAACCAACATCGGAAAATCATTCCTTAACCTGGTCAAAAAGCATTTCCCGAGTGGCAACATTTTACATAAGCTCTTTAACAACAACAATGCTAAAGTCAGCTATAGCTGCTCAAGAAACATGGGCAGTATAATCAAAGCCCACAACAAACAGCTTCTGGTCGCTAAGCAACAACAGCCAAAAACCCTCTGCAATTGCAGGAAAAAAGATGAATGTCCACTCTCTGGAAATTGCCTCACCTCATCCATCATCTACAAAGCCACTGTCTACTCAGATGATGACAAAAAATGCTACATCGGGCTCACTGACACACCGTTCAAAACCAAATACACAAACCACAAATACACTTTTAAAACCCCCAAACACAGAAACAGCACCGTACTCTCCCAATACGTATGGAAATTAAAAGATAGCAACACACCCTACAACATTAAATGGTCTATCATCGACAGAGCATCTATTGACGCTAACCAAAAACGGGAGCTAACAAAATGTCCCATAACAACCATTAATCGACCACATGGTTGAGAGTTCAGTGCGTTTAACATTTCAAAGAATAATATAAATAATATTTGTATGGCGCACTTATCGATATGAAAATGCTTGAGGTATTTGAAAAATCTTCACCGAGTTTATAATAGGCCAATCAATACAGGTACAATCTGTTGGGGAATGGTATCTTTATAATGATGGTGGTGTCGAGGATTATGATGATGATGATGATGGTGGTGGTGGTGACGATGCTGGTTGATGATTATATATTGTTGGTATGATGATGATGGTGATGATGATGATGATGGTGCTGTCTCTTATACACATCTAGATGTGTATAAGAGACAGGTATTGTAGTTTGCATGGAAGGAGAAATGCTGGTTCAACTATTTATACGCCAGCCTGTGAGAGAACCATTTTAAAGAAACCTATGGTACATAGCATTTCATTCTAGTTACTAATCATGGTTGACATCTGAAAGCAAAATTCCCAGTCAACCGGAAGGTGTTTTGTAAACAGAGTAGGCCTAGTCTCATCCGCAGAGAGACTATTTACTTCATATGAATGGCATGTATTGCTTTCTCTTACGAAATTCTAAGACAAGTCCGTTAATGTTCAGATTTAGTAATTCTAATCTCGTTTTGTGTTAAGCCATTAGTTAAAGAAAACAGAGGCACGACATCTTTTACTCGCTCCGTCGATGTAATCGACATGTCTAGTCTATCCAATAATTCCGTCATCCAAAAATCGCTTGATGACGCCAATAATAATGGCATTGTCATAATCTTTAATAACTCTTTGCACTCAAAGTAATCAATATGTCACATTAAGATGACCCTCAATTGCCATTTTGATCTCAAAAAGTAGGCTACATTATCAAAGTTATACTATTATAGAAGGCGTTTATTTGTCCGTCGATCTCAAATTTGGAACTTCGTGGTGCTAGGGTTAAAATCAGTTATCTTGCGTACATGATGGAGGCATGGTAGTGATGATAGTGATTATGATGATTATAATAATCTTGATAACTTATTATACATTTAAAAAATTGTTTTCTCCCAACATTAATCTGGCAAACCTATTACAGATCATTAATTTGTTAATGTCACCTTCGCGATAATGAAATAATTAATGTCAAAATATTGATCCCAACACGATGGCGTGCATTTCAATTCTTGGAGTATGTGTATTATACTTTCTAAAGAATGTTTATGTTAGCAAACCATTACATTTCAACGAACACAAATGTTCACTTATCGTGTGATATACAATTCAAGTCATTAAACAGAAAGATCATTCGTAGTAAGCAATGAGATAATTTACATAGAAGAGACTTTAATTGTTGATGACACTATATTATTATTATTATGATTATTGTTACCGTCACTACGTCCCGGTGCCTCGTTCAGTAAAATTCAGCCCGACATGCTATGAGAACTACACTGAATGAGTGATAGCATGTTGGCTATCGAGTAGAAATACTTAGATCTTTTACAGATACACGTCATCAATGTTATGTGTAGCCCAAATTCTGCAGTTAATCCCGTTTAAAAATGTACGTGACACCCTGTGCTCTAAGAAAAATTGTGATAGGCTGATAGACAGGTGCGTAACCAATATAGACGCGCAGGCTGATCCCTTGCTGTGCGTGTAACAGGACGTCTACATCACGGAGCCCTGTTAACGCACAACATTTCGATAATTCATGCAACAAATCAGCTTTTTTGTGACAAAAAAAACATGAATATAAATTATAAGCACTTATTGCTGAAGATGATGATGATACTTCATCAATGTGACAAAAAATGCATTAATGGAATGCTGCTGTGATAAAAAGTGCATTGATAAAAATTAAATCGATAATATAAAAAAATATATATATATTCAAAAATTCTTCTATTTGAAAAATGCATCAATGATGACAACATTTTCATGGCGGGGGGTGGGGGTGCTCAGTTGTAACCTGAACACGTGGGGCGCACAATACGCGCATTACTAATAATATTTGTTGGGTACGGGCAAGTCATCGAATTGTTGCGTAAACGGCGTTTCATACCGTACCATAGTCTGATTGATACGGAAGGGCAGGCATATTTCGAATGTTAAAATATAATGAAATTCCCAGTAGATTGCTATCATCAGTTTTCAAAATAGATGTATAGAATTACTTGCTCGAAGAATTGCATACTTTTTTTTTCTTCGAGTTTTAATCAAATCATATGCAACAGAAAAGCTAATTGATGACCTAAATGTTTGTTGATAGTTCAGGAGAGAACATTATATAGTGTAGAAGATTTTATCAATATTTACGACTGTCATAAAACTACTAAATTTGACCCTGGATAAATAATTAATGTCTGAGAATGCTATTTGCTTTCATTTTTTTTAAATCGATGGTATATAACATTAAGTAATAATTTATTGACGCTAACCAAAAACGGGAGCTAACAAAATGTCCCATAACAACCATTAATCGACCACATGGTTGAGAGTTCAGTGCGTTTAACATTTCAAAGAATAATATAAATAATATTTGTATGACGCACTTATCGATATGAAAATGCTTGAGGTATTTGAAAAATCTTCACCGAGTTTATAATAGGCCAATCAATACTGGTACAATCTGTTGGGGAATGGTATCTTTATAATGATGGTGGTGTCGAGGATTATGATGATGATGATGATGATGATGGTGGTGACGATGCTGGTTGATGATTATATATTGTTGGTATGATGATGATGATGGTGATGATGATGATGATGATGATGGTGATGATGATGATGATGATGATGATGATTAAATTGATGATGATGGTGATGATGTTGACAATGAGAAAGTAGTGAAAATATGATTACAATGATTCGAAGTATTTAGAGATGAAGACGATAAAGATGGTATTGATGGCGATGATACTGACGATAATGGATGTAAGATATATAATAAGTTCGGGCTCACTAATATTTAAATTTTACAAACAGTACGGTACTCAATGCGACTTTAAGATTTGATTGACAATATTAACGATTTTACGTCAGAGGATGGTTAATGTTGTATAATTCAGTGTGTGCTTTTTATTAATTACCTCTGTGGCTCTGGGATCCCCATAATTGCACTCTCTGTAAATTACGCAAGTACATAATTGATGTGATGGCGATGATAATTAATTTGCTTAAGGATACTCTAGGGGGTAGGGGTTAATTGGTCACGTGATTGGTCTGGCATTATATAAATTTTTTGTTCACGTTCTGTCATTATAAAGAAAGGCTTCGAAATAAATACATATTGAAATTGAAATCGTATTTTTACTCAGTTAAATTACGGCAAGTGTTTTACTTTCAACGATTAACTAAATTATACGTAAAAGAATAAATAACGATATATATGTAGATACTATACCGCTCATTTCCCCTAAGCTGTGGTAAGCTTTGTTGAGTAGAGGTTTTCCTGGCCTACACTCGGCTACCCCATCTCAAAAGCTTCTCCACGCAAACCCTCATATACATATAATATGCCGACTATGCTTTTGAATTAACTATTATTTTACAAATCATATATTACAATTATTTTATTATATCATTGAATTGTACATTGCAGTATCGCTCAAACTCAAATTCATTTTATGTCAAGCGTCCACGAAACTACAATAGGCCTACAGTAGTCGAAATATTAGTATTGAAATAAATGTTCGTGGTTTTGAGATTCAAAATGTATATATGTGAGTATCTATTACCATTACACAGTATTATCATATATATATATATATATATATATATATATATAGGCCTATATATATTATATATATATATTATATTTATTATATATATATTATATATATGTATATATATATGAGTCATTTTATACTGTTTATATTTATAATGTAGTATGCCTGTGATATAAAGGTGTAATATTACATTTTCCACACTTATCCTTAAGTAGATGCGGGTTATCTTTAACATCTTCTACACTACTTCTAATAAATATAAGTGCAGTAACTTGATCTACAAAACGTCATTTAAATGAAATACGAATAATAAATTCAAGAATTTGCTGTACTCTAATAATACCAATTACCTGAATTCGATACATGTCTTATACGTAAATCTGCGACTTATTGTTATTAATTGTATTATTATTTGACTTGTCTGTATTGAGTTTCTAGTATAGCTAATACCCACCCACTACTGTATCGCATTTCAAAAAATCGCTCTAGGTTACAGTCGTAATGCTTGTCATATCCTTATGGTAAGTTTGTCATTTCAAATAGAAACAAATAAATCAAATATACCTAACATGTAATTAATAGGCCTATCATCAGTGTGGTACCGTACCGTACTATTTCGTATCCTGTGAATAACAATGTTTTGTTTCTGGTAGTTTCGACCCAATTTTAAGTTATTTACAGTACATTTACACGTATAGAAGAAAGTTCTTTTCGAATCGATACACTAGGCCACTGAAGTGTTCAGTTGGTGTTCTTCCTCTGAAGAGTTTGTCCCATACAACGTTTTTCTAATCTGTTCTGGTATATCACTTTAATTGAAATTAATACAATTAAATTTAACATTTAAACGATATAATATACAAATACAAGTATATTATATTGTCTCCGAAACAAAATAGGACTTTGACACGACGCATGCTATTTTACGGATAAAATATAGAACTGATGAAAGTTTGTATACTTAAGTTATTCCTATAGTTTATTAGTTTTATTATTTTTAATCAATTCACCATAAGTTAAGTTTTCATATAATATTTAACTTGTTTAAATGAACAATCTGTCTTAATAGTTCATGTCTTGGATTATTATTTTTTTTTTTTGGGGGGGGGGGGGGGGAAATCTGGGAAAAAGTTGAATTATACTAATAGAGGAACATTGTGAAGCAAAATTTCTACAGTGTGGTTAAACAGTAATGTAACATAGGTGTGCATTGAGGACTTATGACTCAAAGTTGTTTTATTGCTAATTTTTAAATAAAGATTTTCTGTGAGATGGGATAACTGTTGATAAATACACATTAAATGAGCGATAACAAGACTCATAAAACGAATAATACTTGTCGATTCGCCAGGGGTGGAGCCAGCGGGGGCCGGGGGCCAGCGCCCACTGTCGGGAAGGGCTGCCTCCCCCTCCCCAGTCGGGAAGAAAAAGCACAATTCGTCGGGGAGAAAAAAAATTATATGTATTTTCTACAAATAGTAGACTCTAAAATCGATTAAATAAGCCTTTAAAATCCCTAATTTTTTCAAAATTTTCGGGGGCTTCGCCCCTTGGACCACTTTCGAAGCATTTTAATCGAAGCTCGACCACGCCCACTTTTCTTTCGTCTGGGAAATCTGACCCCTCGTCGGGGTATCTGTCCCCCGTCGGGGACCTCGGCCCCTCCGTCGGGCAAATCCTGGCGCCACCCCTGCGATTCGCACTCGGTATCATTGAAGAAACACATGGGTAGCAATGCAAGTCGACAGGCGCATATGTCTCATCATTGGTACGTCACTGCTTATCAACCTTCAAAATCCATAAAGTACTGTTAAAATACCCGCAGATTCCCCATTGTAAAAAAAGAGATTAAATTTAATCAGAATTACTTTATTCCATGTGCAGGGATTTCGACTATAATATATAGGCCTATTGTGGTTGATTTTAAGCTTAAGTCTTGAATGTTCGTAAGACCATCCTAAGATACACAAAACGTGTCAGAAACAACGTTAACACAATGTTTACATCATTATTTCTTCAGAAATTTCGTTATGATTACTGCACAGTTCTACAAAATCACCAAACTGTAACTTTATTACAACGTTAGAATTGTTGGTTCATAAATGACGGTATTGTTATGTCCTAACCAATAAAATAGGTTTAAGTAATGTAGGTCTCTGTATATAATACGGTAGGCCTAATAGTGTTTTAATGTAATTCAAAATATCAAATTTTATGAGCCTGTTGATACACCTATGGTAATTATAATCACTTTATCTTGTTATTGACTCTAATTTAAGGGCTAGCCATATGTACCATTTTGCGTCAAATAATCATTCAATCATTTAATCAAACGATTGATCGATCGATCAATTAATCAATCAAATAATTAGTCAATGAATTTTGTTCAAGTGCCAATATATATACATGATACGGCAAAGTACAATGAAATAACGTTAGTGATTATGAAAGCGCACATCAAGATTATTCGAACGTATTCCACATGCATTCATGGCATTAAGTGACCAAGCCTTTTATATTTTTTTTTTTTATTTTTTTTTTTGCTAATAGCAATACCATAATAATTTGTATTTTTGTTTACAGATGAGCTTCTCATAGCCCCTGATTTCTTTCTACCGGAAGATTCCATCCATAACAGCGAGGTAACAGTGGTATGGGGACGTCCAAGTGGTATAGTAGATGGATATTACCTAGTTTATTATGATTGCACTACCCCTCACATCAGAGTAACCGTCAACCTACATAAGAACGCAACGAAATACGTGATTATAAACTTGCATCCTGATACAACGTACATGATGTATATGCTAACGTATTCTCAGATAAAGCCAAGATATGAGTACTATGATAAAGAGTCTAATACGACCTTAAAAAACTTCAAAAAGGAAGAACGATACAGTAAATCCTCAGATATGTTTCCGTTCAGGACACCTTTACGAGGTGAGATATTTCGATTCTTATGTGTTCCTAAATATCCGGATGTGTCCCAATTGCTATTTTAAAAAATGGCCTTGTTAGGGTGAAA
>NW_022755542.1:280408-285479 GCF_011630105.1 Anneissia japonica | reverse complement strand
CTGGCTTATTCTTTGACCCATGCGCTTAAACAATGAATGAATTAGGATTACAAGTTATGTAGTTTTAGAACAGCATTTATTGAAACAAAAAAAGAAGTACTAATTTACAATAATTGGCACTAAAAAGGAGCTAGTTTCTTTTCAATTTACATACCTTATCTCGTTAACATAAATTTTGTACAATGTCAATTTATATATATATATATATATATATATATATATATATATATTAAATATGATTTATTGTATATTTTTACACTTTTACTCATAGTATATTTTTTACGTATCGAATCCTGTTTCGCAAATGCTATATATAATGTAGGCGCCTGTATATGTACTGTATTTTTTCCGAATTAAGCATTGCACAATCATCTTATTTTACAATAACATCAAAAGTAATGTCAGTGTCGGTTTTCTTTAGAATGTATTTATAGATTGTATTATCCCCCGCTAACGTCCTACTCGTTCCCTTGTGTTTCAACACGATATTTTACCTGTGAAAATAGTTGGATAAAATTAATGTATTGCCTTGAAAGAATATCGATTGGGACCGGTGAATGTGTTAGGTATGAATAAGTGTCACAAAAAACATCGAGTTGATGATGTCCTTCCAAAAAAAAATTTGTTAGTTTGTCATATGACAGGTATAATTACAGTCTATACTGTATGCAAATCGTATCTTTTTAAAAAGGTTTTTGTGTTTGATTATGAAAAATCATGTATATGTTAGAATAAAATTCTCTTTTTAGATGAATTTACTTGGATGTGAAGTAGAAAAGCGATGCTTACTTTCCTTTCCCATGCTGATACTGGAACAGATCCTATATAGGACTTGTGATACTGGTAACTGCTTAACTAGGATTTTCTGCGTCGTTTTAATGACCTCCTCACTTCTATCTTTTATGCTGCATTACAGTGTTCACGGTATTTACCCAGGTCGCATGTTCCAGATAGAGTTAAACCCCAAAAAGGAGACACCGTCAGGACCAAAAAAGAAAAATGTCCCCTTAAATACTGGTGTTCCCTGAATAGGGGTTGGCTATATACTATCCTTTGTCAAAAATGTCCCCTAATAGGGTGGCCCTTAATAGGGTGTTAAAAATTAGGGGTTCTTCGGTTCTTCGCTTTCAAAATCCATTAACCTCGCTATGGTTTGGTAATCTTACCTTTGTATATTAAACATTATCTTTGTAGGCCTATTATGGACCGTTCCAGTGTCAATCAACCGACCAATGTGAACATGTTTGGCCAGGATTACACGCTAGTCCACAAACGTTTCGCAGCAACAAGAGCGACCGCTAACCGGTCCGCGCGTTCCTCGGTACACAGGCGCAAGTTATATTTTGGGTTTTTTGGAAGAGCTAAATTGATAGAATTTTTTTAAATAATTAAGATGTTTATTTGTACAAAAAAAAATATTATTTATAATGTTCATTTGTACGTAATTAAAATATCTTAAAATTGAAAAAAAAATAAATTTCTTAAAATTGAAAAAAAAAAAAGAATTCACAACCTTAAGTTCTTTAGAACACATCCTTAACCGACCGCGCTATCCATGCTTAGTGCTTTATTAGTGGTAATGACAGTAATGTCCTTTCTAAGACCCCTGTTTTGTTTTTTAGGTTTAGGGGGAACCCTGGGGACCAAGCTAAAAATAGGGCGATGAACGTTTGTTGGAAATCACCTCTAGAGTATGTGTACACCTTCACGTCCGTTCAAAACTGGCGACGCTGGATGCTTTTAAAGTTTTTGGTAATAAGAACAAGAAGCAGTGAGGCTCTGGGTCAGCGCCTTGCGCGGACCCAAAAATAAAATCGCTCCCAGCTACCCAATTAAAGCTGCATTCACGTCGGAAGCGAACCAAAATTCGGGCTGCAGCGTTTCTGATGTACTGATCGAAACATTCCTATTCTTACATACTGATCCAATTTTCTGATCGGCTAGGTAGGATTTCTGATCTGGTGTAAAATGCACCTTAAGACCCAAGTACGTTTTCATAATTCTTTTTTTTTTCTGTGGGAGGTCGATGTGGTTTATAATTTGATGAATTGGAGCTTTATAACAAGTTGCGTCGGAATCGTATTATTATTATTATTATTATTATTATTATTATTATTATTATTATTATTATTATTCATTTCAGCATAGTTACTTGGTAAGCATTCATAATATATATGCAATACAATGACTAATCAGTAATTTGTTTTCTACTTCTAATGGTGCTGCATTGTCTGGATTTTATTTCTCTAGTATTGATTCGACTAAGATGAATTTTTGTTATGAATTCTAATCTGCGATTCCACGCAACGATATTGACAGGCGAATATTGGCTATCATGTTTTTCATAAGGCTTATTTACAGTATTTGGTTAACAGTTATTTTAAGAAGCTGATAAACCATACAAAATTAATATTTTCAGTCTCGCAGTATCCTAAAAATACCAAGATTTTTGTTACACGTACACTATATTTGAAATTATAGAAAATGTAGTGATCAAAACGTCATTGGTAACAATATTTATAATAAGCCTAATTGAATAATGATAATACTGAATAAATAAAAATTAATATATTAAAAACAATAATAATCACAATACTAATGATAAAAATGATGATGCGGATGATGTTAATTATATGTCTGTCTCTTATACACATCTAGATGTGTATAAGAGACAGATATATATATATGGAAAAAATTAAAATGGTAAAAATATTATTTGTGTATTCTTTTACATCGTTTGTGTCAAACCAATTACCGTCAACTTGTGTCACATTTTTAAAAAAAATAGCATCGCAGTGTGGGTGTGAGGGTGTTCATATCTGCATTCTCGATGTCTGCTTGAATATTAAAGTAAATTGATTTGAAGATTAAAGTAGAGGGATGCATTCACACTATTTGTGTTTAATATGCACAGTGTGGACTTTTAACATGAAGTGGAATAATGTTGACAAACAGTTTATGCAGTATATTATAATAACTTTTCTAGTTGATGTGTAAGCCTGGATATATCCATGGGACTTTTAACGACAACCTCTATTGTATTTACAGTGGTGAACACTTGTGAATTGCGGTGACGCCTTCGTTCGTTCTTAGATCGCATGGTCTAGGACATTTCTTTTTGCATTTAGGCCTTATACTTCCGTTATACAACGCTAGGATGTTTCTTTTCAGTGCATTTAGGTTTTGGCACTCTTGGTCCTTTTAAAATATTAAAACATAAAATTCACAAAACGAATGGAAGTTAATTTGTTCGATGATTATGTGAGTGGGAGCTATTGGTCGCAAAATAAGGTGATACGAGGTGGTTTTTAAATACTTTAGCGTCACATTTTTTGCTTGGGACATTTTCAATGTGGGGTGGAACGACTTGGGAGGGCTAGCTGTTTTGTGGGGGAGTCCGCCCCCGCGTAACCCCTAGATATGCCACCAGCCACAGCTGCCTTGCCGCTCTGCCACTCGATTCGCCCAAAATACAAACCACGGCAAGTACAGTACATTAACTTGTTCAATGTATTAAAGGCATTATAATAGCAAACGCTTAGGTCTAATGAATTCTCATAATAATTATATTTGGAATCGTAAAATAGGATACCAAAATATATGTGCGCGGTATAATTTATATTATTAAAAATTAATATAATTATTTAATATTTTTAACATTATTTTATCATCATTATTATTAGTATTACCCGATTAAGTAGGTTAATCATATCTTCACAGATCGCAGAGGTAACATGTCTACCGGAGGAGTTGTTCTGTTCTGCGCTTTGGTTGTGATGTGGTTAGCCGTTGTTGTTTTCTTCGTCCTGACCTGGCACCAGAAAATGAATTCCGTCTCCTCCTTTGCCGTTCACACAGGCGGCGGTTCGCTCAAACCTCTATCATTTACCAGCTATCCCCGTTGAGCAATATCATGGTACAAACTCCACCTTTTTAAATCGCACACAATCACCCTTTTGAAATAAAATATTAACACACCCTTCTTCTCCGTGTGTCTATCTATCTCTATATTACATTATATCACTACCTCTGTGATTTTAGTAACAACTATCCTTTCACCCTTTCTCCTGTATTTAACTCATGCCTGATTTTGTGTTCTAACATTTACTGGTGCCAGTGTGACGCCTTCTTGCGAATGTAACTGTTTTGTCATTAACACGAACTATTTATATGAGCGTTTTTGTTGTCCAGTATGGATATTTCAAAGGATGCTGTTCTATGTAATAATCAACATCCCCATCTAACCGATTACTGTCTGTCTAAAACATTGCTACTGCACGTTTTGTTTGTAGAACTGTTGGTGGCGTATGTCACCGGTTCAATATTTAAAAAAATAATATTGCAAAAAATATGTTTGCACAATTTAAATCGTATGCTTAACATTGCAAGCGTGATAATTGTTGTGTGAAGTGAATTTCATCACGCATGCGCAAATATTATAATGTTTAACTACCACTAATAAATAACGTGGCTAATTTTACTTGGACGTAACTGATATTAATCCCTGTATAATTACTACTAAAAATGAAACAAATTTGATTATAAAGTACAGTACTGTTATATAGGCATATTGTTTCCCATTGGAGGCAGAATAAAGATTTGATATGACGTTTTGTGGTACATAACAGCACGATTTATTTTAAACTGATTCTCTGTAATTTCACTACGCTTAATATAATTGCTTAGACAATTCTTCGTTGTCACGGCCGCTTTCGCTATGTCGCCACTGTAATTGCCATTTTAGTTTGTTGTTTCGTTATTATCTAACTTTTTACTTTATTCAAAGTACTTGATCAACATTGTGCATGATGCATTCCCATTTCATACAAACCATCATTATTAAATCAAATGAGTTATGTATATATTCTTGTACAACATTTACTACAACTAATTTGAGCATAGGGAGGCCTCTATATAGGCCTATATATATTATATATATATATATGTATATATATATGTATATATATTATATGTATATATAGGCCTATATATATATATATTATATATGTGTGTGTGTCTATATATATATATATATATATATCTCCAGCCATTGTTTCCCACAGCATTGTTG
>NW_022755542.1:275783-280280 GCF_011630105.1 Anneissia japonica | reverse complement strand
GTACATATATATATTATGCATAGTCTTGTAAGGATAATGCAATTCAATATTTGTCATTCGTGCACATTTAGCACAGCTTTTGATTATTTTGAACGGTCATTCATATAATTGTATTCCCAATGATCATTTACTGGGGTATGAATAAACGTGGTAACGTGACCTGTTTTATCAGTGTTTGCAACCTATTAAATTATTTGAACTTTGACCTCCATAGACCGTAGATATATTGGATAAATACTTCAGCAATATAAAGATGAAATGTAGATAACCAGGCCAGTGTTTTATATTTCTTTTTAAAGATTAGTATGCCTAATAAATCTTTTAATAAGGAGATTTCGCAACCTTACAAAAACCACAACGAATACGAATACGTCATTATCATTATCGCCATTCGTGCCTAAAACATTCTTGACATTATGTTGTACAAGCTGAACATGATGTTGATTCATGCAAAAGGTATGAATCGACTACGTTGTGACAGATATCCTACTTGGTTGTCAAAAATGTGATGACGTATCAGTATCGTTATCGTTTCCGTATGCTTCCGAAAACTCACTAATATTATTATAGATTTAGGTAATTGCTAGTAATGTATTTTAAAGTTGTTTTAGCTTAATAATCAACAACTCATCAGCGGTACTTTTGTGTGACTTTAACAAACTAGGCATTGTTTGCCGCTCTGAGTGGTATTTCACAAAATCATAGGCTGCGTTATGTAACTATGTTTTCGCGTATACATTTCAGCCCGTTGTGTTCTTCTAAATTACTTTCAGATAAACGAGAACGTATCACACGTCAAAAAGTTTAGGAATAATTCCCTGTTTTTTAAAACGGCGAACATTCATGCATCTGTCTGTTCCCCCTCTTTTACGTAATACGATTTAATAGCTAAATTTCTTAATAACGTAAGAGGTTTTTCGAAAATGTCATTAATGTCGATCTATTCAAATTTGGAAAAACCGATATCAGACAATGAGCCTATGTTTGATAAAAGTGTGTATTATGATTCGGTGATTCGTTTATATGTTACGTCGTCAATGAAAATAAATGAGAATCTAGAAAATTATAAAGTGCTGCATCTGCAAATTTACACTAAAAAAACACAGGTTGTAAGTTATATAGGCTAGGCCTATTTATTGTAGATTTCAAATAAAATCATATTTTTTAATATATAATCCATTTTTTAAATGATATAAACTTTTCGTCAACTGGCGTTTAGTCCCTAGCAACTGAATTGTAAATAACAAGTAATAACACGGAATGAGTAGCTTTTTCACGCTTCATAACTTCTCACAGAAAGCCTATCAAATTATGATTGCAAACCACCGAGATAATTATCTGAGCAACCATCAATTTCAAACCAACTGTTTCCAGATCAGTGTGTTAAATTGTGGTTTATTTATATTTGTTTAATATATACATTCGTTGATTGTGTCTGTTTCGAACGCATGTTATGCTATTATACTGAATTCCCATGTTAGTAGACCTAGGTGATTATGGTATCCAATCCCCAATGAGCAGGAAAACACAAACGCCGGATTACGTCATGTAACTATAATTGCAGTGTCACCAATGATTTTTTTTTTCGCTTTCCAATAACCTTTAAATATAATGTTATAGCATATCCACCTTGTAACTGCAGGCTGAATTATAATACAATCGTAATCTATTATTGGCTTTTCCTACCTTCTGAGTTTTTCCCTAGTTCTATCCTCTTTTTTATATTTTGCACGAGGTTTTCCGGCACTTTGGTCATCCATGCTTGCCAAGCAAAGACTATTTGTATCAAAGATGTGCATATCAAAATATGACGTCATTTTACAATGGAGAAATTATGTCGATGTCTGTAAAAATTCTCAATTTGAGATTTTCCAAAACTGGATTTACAGAATGACTGTCACAGAACTATCACTTCTTTGGCAAGCAGGGAGAACTGTAATTAACTAAAGCCGGTACGCTCTCTGTTGTAAGATTGTCGTATGGCCTTGACGCGAGCTGATCTAACCGGTGACAGTCTGAGTTACAGTAGTATTTTTAACTGAACTGAGTGGTTCGTCATTCAAAACGATCCGTTGCGCGCACGTCGTAATCGCGTCAGCCGACAGCAGTCGGGTGCATTGTGCCCGGCCTACAGTGAGAAAACATTAATTTGTGCTGATGACAAAAACACAACTGTGCAATAAACACATTAATACAATTGGCGCCGAGTAACGAACTGATTAAAAGCTAGACGTTCATCTTAAGTAAACCATTAACCGTCACTATAAGCTTAGTTTACGCTATACCATTTATGACGCGTTGTAACGCAAGTAACGCTATTACACCAAGTAGTAGTACTAGTAGCGTTCATTGTGTTTGTACCAACCATGGTACCAACGCGTCTGTACACTACTTAAGTGTCAACCATACCTCACTCCAATATGTAACTTAACATGTTATAATAGGCCTAGTTACATTTTTATACACACATATTAATATTAACATGAACACGCTGTGTTATGTGTTTGTAACTTTGTCTAAATGAATTCTTTATTATTATTATTAAGTATATGTTTCGACTTGAGACAAACACATGTAGTTTAGCTATGCTCACACAACCGCAAAATGTGGACCTGTTTTGTCACTGAAGAAGCTACGCATACGCCACTGTCGCCAGAGTCGATTTTTGGGGCGAACGTATGAATTTCGACCCGATGTAAGCGCATGTAAAAAATACCCCCATCAAAATATTGCGGCCTGAACTACGGTATAATACGCAAGCTGCGGACGCACCTAAATTTATTTATTTTTTTCTGTGGATGGAATGAGATGTTTGAGGGACAGCCGTTGTTGTCACTTCGCGTCAGTCCTCTTGTGTTTCGTGCGTGTACGGGCATTAGAGTGAGCTTTACTCTTGATTAAAGGCCTGTATTGAACTTTCTAACTGTTAGCAATAACATAAAAAAAAGAATATTGCTTATTCAGTCGCTGAGGTCACTTGTTTAAACTGGCTTGCAAGTAGGCATATGATTTGTTTTTGTAAGCCTAAAATATATATAAAATACAATGTCAGCTCGCTTGAGAGACATTTAATTAAAAGTAGGTTGTACACGCCACGAAAATTGATAAGCATGAGCACGGCCACATAAAAATTGATTTGTGTAGTTGATAATTGAAATTTTACCGAATATGTATTGGATAACGCACACACATTGAAGAGAAAAAGAAATGCAAATCATTGAAATGCCTATTGGTAGTATAAGGGGGTACAGACATACACAACACAGAATAAGATTGTATTGACAAAAATCTCTAATGCCGAACGCGTGCGTATGTTAAGTTCTTATAATTCATATAATATAAGAACTGCGTTGCAGTCAGTGTTGCTTTCAGACGCGTCTCTTGACGAACCAAACGTCACGGCATATCAGTCAAATCAAACATTATAAGCGTTTAATAACAGTCTTAATAACGCACGCCAGTAATACCCTTGTCATGAATTTAGTACAATACATATGTAACGAATCTCGTCAGCTTATTTTAATGCTTCAATTTGAGTGATTTTTCGTTGAACGCCATTATAATTAGCATGTTGTTATGATTATATACAGCAACAGTAACAAGTAACAGACGGATAATGTAATCTTCAGCCGGGATTTAATTTACTGTCAAAATATTTATTCTGATTTATCGTGTGTTTGTTGAAGTAGGATGTTGACTGTGGCGTGGCAGCACAGTAGTGCTTATATCTTTTAATTTTTTTTATTTTTTTATTTTTTTACAAATTCAGTGGTTAGGTATTGCTCGACGCTAAAGATATCATAGACTGTTCAAGTAGTGTATTGTCCTAAATCTACAATATTTTTGGTTTTTTTTATAGGAGTAATGTTTTGCCCTGCCTGACGTGTTATCTTAACAAAAGTACGTTTCCAGGCTAGTTAACTGGAGGTCGTGTGTTCGATTTCCAACCAAATTTTTCGCAAGTATTTTGGAGCCTATACTGGGTATTCGGTTTGATAACACGTCAGTAGGGCAAAACATCACTCCTATGAGTAATGCGGCTATGGTAACTATTCTCTTTAATAAATCAATATCACTCCTATGATATTTTCCTGACGCAAACTCACATCAAAATATATTTGGTTTTATATCCAAATTCCTTTATTATTTATAGAATAGGCCTATATGCGGCTATGGCAAATATTCTCTTTAATATATCAATAATTTTTCTATTAATCTTCTGTCAGTTAGCCATACATTCACCAAAATATCCCTTCAATCAGTTCATTCCTACTTATTCTCACATATATTCAATTATTCGTTCATTCATTATGCTATGTTCTGTAATAATCATTTAATTAAATCGTTCAAATAAATTATAAATCAATCAACCAGTTAATCAATCAATCAATCAGTCAATCAATCAGTCAGTCAGTTAGTCAAGCAATCTGTCTCTTATACACATCTAGATGTGTATAAGAGACAGGCATTAGAGTGAGCTTTACTCTTGATTAAAGG
>NW_022755542.1:252752-275642 GCF_011630105.1 Anneissia japonica | reverse complement strand
CAATCAACCAACCAACCAACCAACCAATCAATCAATCAATCAATCAATACAGTACTTAAAATTCATCCTCCCATACTTGCTGTAAATGGAAACATATTCGGGTCTCCATTATTGGTGTTGCGCGTAGTAAATAAGTGAATGCTCTCCTTTAGAACCGTGTACTTTATGCGAGTATAAACTCAAACTCCCGAGAGAACCGGTTTGATAATTTTAATAGGAATCGTTTTACAGTACAGCATATTGGATGCTCCATTGATGTCTAGATGAAAGTGCTCGGAAGTATCCGCCTCACAACTGCCAGGGTATTCTCAAGGAACCAACTAGCTTAAAGGACACATGTTTCCCCACAGATAACAATTTAAAACCATGTCTTACAGTACAAGTATTTTTTTTTAATTTCTCAATTTATTATTTCACCTTTTTGTCGAAAGTCGTATTCATAAATCCTTATTATAAATGATTATGAACAATAGTGATATAATAGAATGTATTATAAATCTTATAAATATGATTTATTGTTATTATTGTTTATTATTAGTTACAATTATTATTATTGTTATTGTTGTTTTGTGGTTATTATTATTGTTATTGTTATTACGTCATAGTCATTATTATATTATTACATTTTCTTTTCCATTGCATGAAATTTCATCTCTGATTTTAAATTTACTAATATTACGTTTGCTTGGTACATGCATATACTCGATATTTCATGCCAGATTATAGGAAGGCAAAGCTGTTGATATTATTTTGTAATTTAGAATCTCATAGTTGATTTTTATAAACGTCACACTGAGAAATACTGCCTGCTGGTTGATTGCAATGAAATATTATGAACACAATACGCAATCGTACTGCAAAGTTCACTTATGAAAGTTGCAGTCACGCAAAATGACGCCACAGAATCGGCAGACACTTAAAGGTACAGGCACGTACACTACAGCCGACACGATTCCACACGGAACGAGACAAGACGATGCACGCTCACAGATATTTTTTTTACAAAGTGGCTGCATCTACGCCGATCTTAAGCCTGTTTTCCACTAGGCGAATTTATTCGCGCAAATCGAAAGCGTCGGTCCACATGCGCATGCGCACTCGCATTTCTATCGGAGTTTTTATGCGAAACGAAAAAATGCGCAACCAACCAATAAATTCGCCTGGTGGAAAACCGGCTTTACGTCATGCTGTAGTGCATTAAGATAGGCAGAGTTATGTTTTAAGGTTAGGGTAAAGTCGACCAATCAGCGTGTTGGGATTTGCATAATTCGGCGTAGACATACCCAATACGATCTTTTTAAACGAAATCCACTCGGTCTGCCGTCGACATTCAGGAAACGGCGTCATGTCATAAGCTCTCATCACAGACAGCAAACGGTCGAAGGACCATTGCATATAGTTTGTGCCCGACTGAAAGCCTGTTTTCCACTACTGGGCGAATTTATTCGAAAGCTTCTCTTCCTGAGCTCTGATTGGTTGCGCATTTTTTCTGAAGCGACAAATTCCGATAGAAATGTAAAGGCGCATGCGCATGAACCGACACATTCGATTCGCGCGAATAGTGGAAAGCAGGCTAGGCGACTTCGTTAATTTAATTTTTGGACGTACGGCACATATGGCTGTATAATATTTATTATTAGAGCGTCAACAAAATTTAACATTTACATGTATGAAAAATGCAGGCACAGAAAAACAACATTTGTGGAAAATGTTGAACAATAAAAGTTTTGCAGTAGCATTAATACACCTTCTGTTTTACATACAGTCACAAAATTATTTGGCCACTTTCGATTGGAGGCAACAGATACAGTTATAAACCTCTTTGTATGTTTTGATAGCGCTATCCCTAAAACACTGCGTACAAATAAGACCGCCTCTTCATCATAAACATTTCAAACAATGAGCCAGAATCTTAAATATTTTAAATGTGCTAATATTATTGTTATAACAACATTCTTGCTTTTGAATTTGGATTCGTGTTTTCGCATGTTATTAACATGTTTTGTCTTGTTTTGTTCTTTTGTTCTGATTTCCAATAGGTGCTAGATCAACTACTACGACGGAAGAAGTCATCATTCTCATCACCGTATTTTTACTATGGATTCTAGTCATCGCCTTATTTTTTCGCCAATGGGGAGTTATTCGGGATCTTCAACCGCGTTCGTCTGGTGGAAAATATCGGTGCGCTAACACTGATATCAGTCGGGAAAGCAGTAGACGGAGCGCGAAAAGTCCACGCGAAAGTGTGCGTGACCGCGAGAGCATACGCGACCGTGACAGCATCCGGCAGGATAGTTTACGTGAACGAGAACCATTTTTAGACCGAGTTAGCTTGAAGGAGAAGCAGGATTTGATTGCTGAGATGAGTACAGAAAAGAAAACGATCGTCGACACTGAATTTTGTGTAGATGTCCATTATGACTGTGAACATCCAGATAGTGAAGAACGAGAGCTTGATAGTAATGTTTGACCAGTAAGCTTACGTTATATCTGGACCATTTTTAACTGTTATCAGTTATCGATGATGACGCATTTGAATGTCTGACTGTCAACAATAGTCACAATTATATGGCTATTTCCTTATGTTGACGAAATTGTGAATGGCTGGTTTGACGAAACAGCAAATAAAATGACACTTTGCTTGAGATTTTGGAAAGAGGAAATCAACATATTTGAGTTGACGAGCATTTGAAACAAACACAGGAAACGTGTTTCGATGTCGGTTGTGGCGTCAGCGCTAGTATGCACTGCACATGAATCGTATTCGTAAGTCTCCGTACCAAGGTAAAGGTTTGCCTACTGTTTCAGGTTGAAAGTGTTATACGACGGTGTTAAAAACATTTTCCGCCAGACATAAAGATCTCTGTCGAACGCGTCGTACTTTAGACGCTTGTTAAACTATTTGCATCAATTTTCTGACTGCAGAGCAACAGCAGTTTAAAACGATTTGACAAAATTGTTACCAAAATGCCTTCCATTTTATCTAGGCAGAAGAGGAAAGCCGGTTGATTGTACATCTAGTTTTGTAACAATCTTTATTTTCACTATACATATCCAGATTTCTGACAGAGTACGACTGCATGTTTGTTATATGATTATAAATTTGATTTTTAAGGAATTCATTGTGAATACAAATTTAAATTTGATATTAATAGCCACGACACCATACTAACTTAGTGTAATCTATTTACATTACTCCAAGGAAACTTACAGTTACTATTGCACAGCTGAACAGGAAACAAGCGTGATGACGTAATAACAATGTACATTTTTTAGGCGTCAATATGTCTTGTTCGTGTTTATAATTAAATTATCTGACTTGACTGCATCTCAACGGTTATTGCTTTACACATCCCGGAGCCAAAAAATAGATGAAACTTTAGATTGTTTTTGCAGACCTTAAACATTTTAAAACACATACGGTAATCAAACAGTGGAAGTTTCTTCCAGGTTAAAGGAGAATGAATATAGCCCTACCCAAGCTTGCCTTGGTAAAGAAATGTACCTTAAACACATGTAATCGACAAAAGTTTAAGAATTCTCGTAGATGATTAGATGTTTGGTACCATTTAGGTTGGGTTAAGGCGATACTTTCAAACATTGAATGGAGCTTGGTTGGTGGCTTTATGTATAATGTCTAATGTCTATGTGAATAGTTAAAACCAAAAATGTTATCCAAAAAACTGAAGAAAAGATGTGTAACATAATATCAAAGAAATTCAGTCACAATTGCCACAGATTAAGTCGTTAATCTAAAGTTATACTTACATATAATGCGTCTTATTTTGTTACCAAACAATGAAAATTGACTAAAAAAATGCAGATAATAGACAAAAATCGATAGTTTCGTTTCATCTTCAGCACAGGGAACAAGATGTGAAGTGCGCCACCAACATTGCAAGTGTGTTTTTTTCTACACATATTTTGCGTAATGATTGGCTTACTACCTTAGACAACCCTTGACCTTGCAGTAGGCTAAACTAAAGCTACCTGCAGAAAAAAAAATTAACCGCTTCCCTCACATGTGATTGTTGACTGAAGTCGCGGACGATTTGATCGGTAGTATATAGTAGGCGTACATGTTTTTGCTTGGTTCTTGATAATAAACAATGTTTTATATATATGATAATAATAATGTACTATGAAGACAAATAATAGGTTACGACCTATACTATGCTAATAATTGGCAGATGTTTTAGGCCTAGTCCTAGCCTAAGTACTATAAGACCCTGGCCTAGTAGTAATAAGTATGGCTAGGCCTCTAGCCTAGCAGCAGTTAGCCTACGGAACCCCAAGGCCTAATAAAATAAATATTGTTCAAACAAATCTTTTATGTAAAATTTAGTGTCTGTTATGGCCTTTGTCAAAGATTTCATCTAGATGTGTATAAGAGACAGCATTATGACTGTGAACATCCAGATAGTGAAGAACGAGAGCTTGATAGTAATGTTTGACCAGTAAGCTTACGTTATATCTGGACCATTTTTAACTGTTATCAGTTATCGATGATGACGCATTTGAATGTCTGACTGTCAACAATAGTCACAATTATATGGCTATTTCCTTATGTTGACGAAATTGTGAATGGGCGTATGACACGACACTTTTGTGGCAACACCTCACAAATACGAATGATAAGATATTATGGCATAACAATGCACTGCACACACTTTTATGACTGATGACACAAAGTGAGGCTGTACAAAAAGTGCATTGGTGAAGTAATGCTCATAGATAAGCTCTCGTAGCCTCAACTATGACTATCTTGAAGGTCAAGTCACTTAAAACTAACATTATTATACGGCTTAAAGTATTTTTTTATTGTCTTGACAGTACAGTATAAAGTTGGCTAATGTTGCAAACCGTCTGCAATATCCATCAATAAATAAAACCATAGAATTCCGATAAAACATAGACTCTAAGCCATGTGATTTGTTTATGTGAATTGACCTTCGACAAACATGCGCAGTTAAAAATTGGAAACGTCTTATTGTCGGACTGTACAATAGGCTCATTATTTGTTATATATTTAGTTATTAAGCATTTTGCTTTTTCTTAACTACTATTAAGCCGTCTTGTAGCTTGAAGCACGTGTGAGTTATAACTTTGCTATTCAATTTGATTCCGTTGAAAAGACTGGTGTCACATAAGATTTGGCTAGGCATTTTGGCCTCTGGGCCGAGTTCCCCGACTGGCTCTGGCAAGTCAAATTCACTATAAAATTTTATCTGCAGAAATTCACAGGGGAACAAAACTCTTTCGACCCCGGACCCTTTTTTTTCTGCTGAAATCTGGATATCTTCGTATCACCAAGTTACGCGTGTACGTAATCTAGCTACATGAGGCTAACTACACACGTATGGTGACAATTTACGATACGGGGAGCTGCTTTCAGACAGGAATAGAAGTTTTATTTTTAAAAGTGAGCTAATCAGAAATACCATGACATGAGATATGGTTTCGAAATAATAATATACACGTATTCTTATTCACTTTACGGTTCGACTTTGTGGATTCGTTAAATAATTGTAGGGGTTTTTTTGTTTTTGTTTTTGTTTTTGTTTTTTTTCATTTTATATCCATAGTTTGATCCTGCACCGATAGATATTTAATTGATTGAAAACAAAGAAAATTTACTACTTTGACAATCTATATACAGTACAGTATATATTTTTCTGTGTTAAGCTGGCTAATAAACTTGACGAATAAAATTCAGTATTTGAATTGCTAACTTTGTACTTTTGAGTCAGTTATTAACTCTTTATTAAAATCTGGAAAAGATGTTTTCGCCAGCTGACAAACACCTTAAGGATTCAATAGTAAAACTTATTTTAATTAACAAAAAACTTGATTATTTCAAGCTGTATGAGAAGTTTGAAGTACTTGATCTTTTATATCTGAGCAATTCAATGTTGTTTACAATTGTTTCAGATTCTACAGCGTTCATATTTCTTTCAAAGATTAGTTTATGATTTTTTTTAACTCTTATTTTTGGAGCCGTCGACAAATTCCCTTGCATTACAATGAAGTCAATCGATTTTGCATGGATACTTTATTGCTCATTTCCATTAACCCGTAACTTTATATTACTCCTAGTAGATGACCTTTAAACAATCCATAGACGGTATTCTCTTATAGCCAAACACAATGTAATTTCACATAATAAGACTGAACATTCGGCATCAATAAAGAGTATATTCGACAACATTTTCTATATTATATAGGCCTAATTACGCCGTGAGTTTATTAGGGTGCGGTACAAATTCATATTAACAGATAGATGACCAACAAAGTTCACAGTTTCTATATTTTCTAACAGAAACACAATTACAATTTTTGAAGCATTTATGTGTTTGTCATTTGACCGTTGATATCTCCATCATGGTTAAGTTTTAGGCTAATAGATGTAGTCGGCCAGAATTTGGGTCTCGGTTGGGGCGATTGTTTTGGTCTGAAATCTATATTCTTCACAATTTATATTATATGCGCCTTGAACACCATTGGTGGAGATGTGCGCTTTATAAATCTTTATTATTATCATTATTATTATTATTATTATTATTATTATTATTATTATTATTATTATTATTATTATTATTATTATTACCGGTATATAATAATTGTGTATGTATCATTATAGGGATACAGGTCAATGTACGTCTAGAAAGTTCATGGTTATAATTTATTCTCGTTTTGAATGTATTACGTTACAGGATTATTCTCTTTTTGCGTTGCGTTTCAGGTTTATTATCGGCCTACCTCGAAAGCTGAGTGTTAAAATAGACGGATGTTAAGTTGACGTACTGACTGCTCTGCTACGGGTAATTAGTCACGATGTACGTGCATTCTGTGCGTTGGAGGGTATAGGGGATCGTGTTAATACCCACTGACAGCTGGTTCTGAAGATGATGTTTCTCAGCTTGTGTTTTAATTAAAGATACTTGCATGCTATTTTCGTTCAATCTATTGATACTTCCTTTATAAAATGTAACAACTGAATGAATAGCAAGTGATTTTTATATTATTATCTACTATGAATTTTATTATTATTATCATTATTATTATTATTATTATTATTATTATTATTATTATCATCATCATCATCATCATCATTATCATCATCATTATTATTTTTTTTTTCCACAACTACATCCGACAGCCGATGGGCAATTACAGAATGCCTTAGATATAAATACATTTTAAAATACATATAAAACATAGACTTACACTTTATAATACATAAAAACGTAATTTCATTATCATATAAATTATGTATTTTGCCACTTTTTTGCACATTATTATTATTATTATTATTATTATTATTATTGTTATTAATATTATTATTATTATTATTATTATTATTATTATTATATCGCAACGCCTATATGTATCTATAGGCTGGTGTGAAATAATCCGAGCAAGCATGCACTTATTCCATTGGAATTGCTAAATCTCTGATTACACTGTCTAATGACCCGTTTAATTAAAAAGGCCAAGCAATTAGCATGATGACTAAAATACAATAGTGATTTGTTTTAGTTTGTTTATCGTTTGCTGTCTGCTATCTTCAACTCAATATCAGTAACAGAACCGATCGCAATGTTCGGACGGTAATTAACTTAGGAGGTCCGAAAGAATTCTACAATTCGAAAAAGTCGATAGTTGTTGATTTTTATATATATTCATTCATCCTTTTATGTTTTTTTTTTGCGAGTGATTAACTTTATCGTCGTTAATGATACGTATATTTTGTTGACCGTTATTATGGAGAAACACAAATGGGTAAAAAACGGAATTAGAATCTGCCCAACTGCCACTTATCTCGATCGAAGGTCGAGCCAAGCCCGACGACGCAACTCCGCTGAGCAATCGAGTCTTGAAACGCAATTGGGTAAGCTGCAAGCCAAAGAGGATGAAGTTGTACGGAATTTGAACAGGACTAGTTACAATTTACGCAATCTGCAAATGAACAATAATGCGTTTCGCGCGTCAGATCCTGCAATAAGCGAAAGAAATTCCCCCAAATTGAAACGCATTCCGACACCGATGCCAGAATGCATCAGTGGTAAACGGTACCATAAAGCGGATACAGACAGAGAGATATATACAGGTACTGAATTCATAAAGACTATACAACATACAGAATGGCGACGACACAGTGAAGGTGATCTTCAGAAATCTCTCCACAACTTTCAAGCGGGATTTATAGCTTCCAAGCGCGGTTCTTGCGTACTTCCGGCGATCGATCAAAAGAAACCCAGAGCAACCAGTGCAAAGACAACACCTCAGAGCTCACCAACAGAAATAGAGGAAACGAGAAGATTCAACCGATTGAGCCGCATCTTCCCCTGTCTCTCCAGATCAGAGAGCACTGTTGAGGTTGGAAAAAATAATGCACTATCCAGTAATGATTCCAGTTCAGAAGACGAGCTACTGAATAATTATGAAACAAAAGAGTATTCGAAGCCGCCACCAAACCCACAACCGACACCTACACCTTCTATACTCGTAAGTTGCGAGGGTGAAATAATTGAGGCTATCTCGGATGTGAACAGAGGTACCCCAAGTCCTATCTTAGTAAGACGAAATGGATGGTCGTCAACTACAGATTTGAGCGAAGACGTTGACGACACATCATTACCAACCAGTGAACGTGTCTATCCGCCGTATATTGGAGCTTCTGATAAAATACTGACAGAATGGCGGATACAGAAACCACTGCGGGAGGCACGGAAGCGTGTTAACTCGCTGACGCCGGCAAGTTTCGCAGAATTATCTCAAAGACGTAGAAAATCTGATGGGGATGGTGATATTCACAAGGGTAGAAAAATGCTACTGAATTCAATGTTTGACGGTGAACGACGAAGGAGTGAAAACATTCAGTTGCAATCAAAAATAGACGAGTTTCTAAAAAAGTCTTGTGCAATTTCTGACTGAACAGTTATCTTCCTCTACAATTGCGTAATATCTTAGATACAACCAACATTATGGGAAATAATTGAAACGTTTTATCTAATAGGCAATTAGTTATTATACTTCACGGGCACATTAGGTCTACACTTCGTTGACGGAACACGATTCCATGTGATTGCAGACTTATTCTCACTGTAAGCCGTTTGGAATAAGATTGTGTTATAATTGTAAGTACTGTACAATAATAAGAGAATATTAATGTACATAAATAATTAGTTTCATTATTGCATGGTTTGAAACCCGCACTCATAGGCCTTTGTAAATAAAACAGTATCAATATTTAAAATGTGTTTTTTTTTAAATTTCCAATTGTTTACAATATTCGTCGTACTTAACATTCAATTTATACAGTGACATCAAGGTGTAAAATTATTCAATATTTTTTTAAAAATAAGAATGATAAATGTTAAGTCAACCTATTAAACGACAATATATTTTGACTATACTAGTAATTTAATAGATTTTTGTATTTTATTCTATTTTACATACAGAGCATGAAAATAGAAAATATCCAAAACATTAAAATCTATTTTACTTTCTTAACTGTATGAGAGAGTATAAAACCATGGAGGTATAAAATTAAAATGCGGGAGAATGTGTAGTAGGCATGTGTGATCTGTACGCCTGATTGCGAGCTTTTTTCGGTTTTACGCAGATCTGTGCATGTGATTTAAAAACCGCGAAGAGGTCCAACTCTCGGTGTTTCGTTGGAACAATATACACTACCATAGATTAGAGGGCATCCTTCAAAAAACGTAAAAGGCGTTCGTAATTAGGGCGCCCCTTATTTCCTGGTAATAATTTTTTAACGTTTCATTGCGTGCATACAAAATCTGGGCAGTCGGACCTATCGCAATTCTATACTCTTCGACTTTATTCATTATCAAGTTTTATGTGACACAACCCGTGGCATTATTAAGACTATCACAAATACTTTGTCATAAAAAGATGGTGTCGAAAGAACAGTCTTTTTCTTGAGAGACTCGGTTCGTGTTTGCAATCACATTGAATAATGATTACAAAATTATGATGTTAGTACCCTAGGCCGTGTATTGAAAATGACCACTCTAGAGTATCAGTGAAACTTAACAGAGAGGCCTAACCAACCAAACAGGTCCAGAAAAAAAACTCGCATGTCCCGCAATCACACACGTGTACGTACGTGTACGCTGTCATTTTGTGGAAGGAAATTGAGTAACTATATCAAAGAAGGGTTTACCGGACGGCCCGATATCGGATAGGTCAACGGATAATTACCTTTTATACAACAACAACTGCCTTCTTACAACAATCCAATTCTATGCTACAAACCGGTTACATAGCTTAAAACAAGAAGACACTTTGGTGAACGGACCGTTTTAGTTAAAATTATTCTACATCCGCAATATATAACTTGACTATAGCAATGAGGTAATCTGCTTTGTTAAACTAGGGATAAAATTACTACTGTTCACTTATTTGTAGGCGTTGTCTATGAAATATTAATTGTTTTTCATTATGCAATGCTACCAAGATACAGGTATCAGGATGTTTAAATACTACAAAACTGAAGAAAACTACATTGTATGTTATATTCCACAGAGTAAATGAAAAAGAATGACATATTACCTCAAACTCGAAGTTTGTATTATCAATAATTTGTAGTCTACAAATGAATTATTTATACTAACACCACAGAGGCAAACAGAATAATATAATACATATAACTTTACAAATATAGTATATAAAAAATTAAATCACATTCTCTAAGGTGAATCGTATATTTATGAGAGACCCTACAAATATAACCAACAAACAATACAACATATCCAACATGGTTGGATTTAGTGTGCATAACATTTCTGGTGCCATAAATAAGAAACCTCATAAGACACATTAATTCATACTAGGCCGACTATCAGAGTATGCATTCAATGCCAACTCACCTTCTAATTATACACTGTAGTTATATAATATGATTTATACTAAGTTAATGACAGAATGCTCCACCACACATAAACAATGAAGAACTATGCATACAGCACTAACGACCTCCACATACAGGTTAAGAAATTAGACCTACAGTTTTCCCAATTCAAACTATATTTCTGAGACAAAAATAACGACTTTCGAAATTCAGAACTTAACTCGTACTGTATTGTTGTCATGTATTGTCTATTTTATTACTATCATATTTATGATCTTACAAAATATATGGCTAAAACAATATATTTTTTTGAATATTCTATTTTGAACACTAAAACGGGTTAATGTTTACATAAATTAAAACCAGGGGTTTTTATCATCGTCATTGACATATCATAATGCACAGCGCGATATGTATAACCTGAACGAGCGTTTAAATATTGTAAAACATGGAACGCACTGTAAACATAATACAACGTCACGCGTACCGATATTTTTTAAGTATTCGTCGCACCATTACTGCTATAATACAGTTTAATACACTAATAAATTAAATTCCCGTTTATTGCTTTTGTTTAAATACACGTTCGCCAATCGTTTGCCTAAGTTGACCTCGAAAGTGGCCGGCAGTGGGGTTTTCGGTTTGAGGGCGCTATAATAATGTTTATAATACAAAGCCTGTATAATACAAGTTGAACTGTAGTGCAAATCAGGGGATTTTTTAAATGATTAGTGAATACAATAATAATGTATTATTTCATTTTCTTTAAAAAATTAATAATAGTTGCACTGACAGAGAACAGTATAAAATTTAAGGCATAATGTTTAGGCTTCATGGTATCCACTACACTACCAGACGTTTATTTGGAATGGATTCTTACTTTACTATTTTTAATACACTGATTTAGAGTAATATCTAATTATAGAATGCATTGGTAGACAAGGATATAAACAAGAATACGGTACAGGCCTAATAACTAAATTGAAAATTTCATACTACACAAAAACAAAAACAAAAACAAAAACAAACAAACAAAAAAAAAACAGAAATACAGTTACACCTATTATGAGATGGCATCGTAGTTTCAGTTGGTTAAAATGAAGCTCCATGTTGAAACTTTTGTGCGCTTAACAAGGAGGTTATTCGACTCCCAATTTACCACATACAAACAATACATAATCATCGAACACACCCACTACCCAAATCCCCACATACACAATCCGGCCAATCTCAATGTGTGGATGTAGGCCTAATTTACTATAGGGCATCAGTTTTTTTTCATGGGACGTTCAGTGTTAACCCTTTGATCTCTTGTACTTTAGGCCCTTTGTAAGTGATGTCTATCAGAAAAAAGAGAAATTGATCATTTCATCACCAACCTTGCGGCGGAGACAAGCTCACGTATCTATCTTTTTGCAACTACATTTACGTTAACACTAGACCTACACGTTGAAGATGCTTAACAGTTAAATGCAATTATCGCTCACCCACTAAAGTGGCAAATAAGCCTAAAATCATTTAACAAATAATCATTACATGTTTCAAATAATTAACTAAATGTATATGATGAACCCTAACGGTGACAAAAATCAATTTCGATAGCAAGTATTAAATACTACTGATGTATTAACAGTAGATTTACAATAACTTTCCAATCACTATTTTAAATGTTCATCTTCTTACAATTTAAAATTCAATTATACCAAATCACTGCTCAATGAATGTATCGCTATCTAACCTGAAATAAACTCACTTTCAAACGTGATCTTATATTTCATACATTGACAAACTCCGAACGCAAAGTATTAATATTTTTAAAGAATCGTTTCGATAGTAAATGCTAATGGTACTATAGGGAACCGCTAGAATATCAGGTTGAGTGATTAAAGCGAATTTTTTTTTCAGCGGATCAAATCACAAGTACAATTACATTACTTTGTTTTCTGTACATTTCCTGATATATTTTGCCCGTAATATAAAATACTTAATATCTATATTTTGTACATACTTGCGACATTAAATTCAAATTTCGTTTTCGTAAATTATGAGCATACGCAATATTAACTTGTTATGAGCATGACTACTAAAAGTTTTCTTCAATTAAAGGTATCTGGTCTCACGAGCCAGAGTCTATTTATGTGCACAAGTACGCAATAATGAGGCTGTGTACGTGACGCTTTAAATGAAATGTATTAAGGTAGCTTTATCAGAGTTGGCTCTCAGTTTCTTTGCGCATACTGCTTGTACGTGCTCTCGGTCGATATGTGACCGTAGGCCAAGAGGTGTCTTCTTGTATTTCTTTCTGTACCGTGGCGTGAGCGCTGGTCTCAGATCCATCAGAACCACTACAAGCAAACAATCGCTTGGTCACCTTGCTTCCTTTCACATAAACCTATGTCAACAGAAGATGTGTTATGGTTACTGTACTGTCTATTTCAAAATTCATGAATACATTTCTGATTGAACATTGTTGTCATTATTCTTTAGGTCTATATTATAGAGCATCACAATATTCCATTGTTAATAGACTTTTTTGAGTGTCACTCAAATTAAACAACTGATCACTCCCAACAAGGCTAGAAATCACACAAAAAAATACAAAAAAAAAAAAAACGACTCGTGTTGTCCCACAATCACACATGCTTAAGTACGTTTTTACGCTGTCGTTTGGAACCTTGGAAACAATATCCAAGAGGTGCGGTTGCAGGATGACCATTGCCTATGCCATTATAATTTGTTTAGCTGGGTTTCCATACAATCGCTACACTGTCGTTACAGTGTTTTCAGACGCTATCTGGAAGGCTCCCCGATTCGACCGACCGAAAGCTGTCGGCGATATTATTTAGCGTTTGTATGGAAACCGAATCTTTTTTGTCAATGCACATGCATTTTATAGTGCTCATCAGTTACACACTACGCTGTTATATAGTTTCTGGACTTACCTCCAGCAAAGTAGCAAGAAGAAAGTAGACGATAACGATCCCGAGAATGACGAATTGAAAATACAGATGATCTTTGGATGACGTATACTATGGAACTCAAATGCAAATAAAGTAATATGGAACGCCAATGTGCCAAAATCGATTTATTTTTAAGCTTTTTCACTGATTAACACAAAGTTTAGGGATAGGAACAGAGTCTATCCCGATAGCAACGCCAGGTACGTTAAACAATCAAAAACTTTAAATTGCTGCACTATGTACTGAAATTTCCCACAGAAACTCTCGGTGGAGTTTTTGTACGTATCATTAATATTTATTACCCATTTCCCATCAGTGGGTTTATGCTTTTTTTTTCTTTGTCTATCCATGTGACCATTTTATTATATTTAAGTTCAATGCTTTTACAACATGATTGAACATGAACATGAGCTCAGCCCAATTTGCCATGTGCAACTGTGGGACTTGGATTCAAATTAATGTGGGAGTGTCCTACAAATTGTATACAGTATTCAAATAAACGATTATCGTACTTACATCAAAGAATTCCCTGATTTTATCTGCCCATTCACCACCCGGTAAAAACAGAAGGAACGTGGTGCACAGAGTCATAAATATTAGACTGACGGTGAAGAGTACTGCAAACAAAGATAATACCGGTACTTAAAACTTAACATTACTGGGAAATGGAAGCAGTGCCGGATTAAGCATCGTCTGGCCTCAAGGCACATTTTGGAAATGGCCCAAAAACTCTAACAGTAGAATGTCTCCGAGTTTTCTGGCCTAATAATACCGGAAAATAGAGTGTAAATAATATTGCAGTCCAACTTTTGATGGCCCATCATTTTCGCCTGGCCCACAAGGCTTGTGCCTTATTTGCCTAATGGTTAATCCGGCACTATGGAAGGGGTCAGCTGAGATGTATGCTAGGCCCAATTGCACAGATTTTCGAATACGATATGAAACGTCTGTACATGATTATTTGAAACGCCGAAACCCATTATATACAAAAGGAACTAGACCCGGTACGTTATATTTTGATTTTATCGGCTATACAACTAGTTTTATTTTATGATAATTTTCAATGCAGTGCATAGTTTAAACGGGTTTTTTTAGTTTATAGTTCGTATTTCGAAGAACTGATTGTTTGAATTATTTAAGGCATTTTGCTCTCCCTAATTGATGATTCCCTCTTCCACCCACCATCTCTTCTTTCAAGAAAGTTATTCTGCCTTTTTACTAAAAATATATACCAGCTGCTATTACATTGGGCCTCTGCAGGTTGCAACGCATGTCAACATCTGCTTCTAATATTCTTATAATTTTCCTGATAAAATGCATTAAAGTATAAAAAATAAAAACAGGTCCGAAGCAAAGTTAATGACTCTGTCTATATTGAGTTTCTCGATCATAGTATCCACTAGAGAACAATAAATAAAACTCCACACAATTTTCATCACTTTATAATTCCATTTATGTATTTACCATGTCCTGTTATCTCAGTAATAGCAATTTTATTTTGAGTATATGCGTTTGTGGTCGCACAGGGGTACTTTCACTATGTCAGGTTGTTCAGCTGCCTTTAAACCGAATAGCTAAGCCAATGTAATTAGATGTGTTGGACGTGCAAAAATATCAAATCATAATATACCGTCTGCAGGATCAGACTAAGTGTGGTAACTTGATACATAGCTCATATATCAACCATTTTTTATATTTATATATCTTACGAGTGATTCAAAGCTGATTATTTTTGCGATTCTTGTAAAGAAATACAGACTTTAGCTCTATTCACACCATCAAACTTTCAGTGACAAAACGGTGTCTGTGGGTGTGATGTCATCGGATGCCTATATTTATAATAGTCAAATTACAGATACTTGCCAAAGAAACGTGATAATGCAGAGACAGCATAAGACAAGTGAATTTATTAAAAACACCTCTAAAATCAATTTGATAAAACAGTGATATAACGTAAAGCACATAATTATACCTACGTTAACAAAATGAATAAAAAGTTAGATATAATAAATGATATATATATATTAATTTAAAATAAATACATTTACAAGAATTCGTACCAAAATATAATATAAATACAACAAAGATCTATATAATAATTTTAAAACATTGATTAACGTTTTATTAAATTTAAAATTAATTTTATTACGATTAAAAATTACAAAAATACGAAAACTAAAATAATATTATGTAATTTTAAAACATCAGTAGAAATATTTAAAAAAAAGTCTTTCAATGAAAAATAAAAAATAATTATTTAAAGCATCTCTTTTTGTTTAAATTTTCGCCCTATTACTTCCTACTGGTCTTTCTCAGATGGTCGATTTATCGAGCTATGGTTCTCAGTTTTCTGGCCTAACCTTACAGTCAGACTCCGGAGGAAAAAAATGATATGTTGTAGAACTGATTTTTCTAAGACAGAAAAAAGTTGTTTGACGAAAAACTGAAGAACGGTGAATGAAATACAGATTTTAGGACATTAAAAAGAACTGGGGGAAAAAGTGTAAAAAAGGGTGGTTACACCCCTTTTCCCCAGTTTTTAAATATTCAAAAATCTGTATCTTATTCACCGTACAATTTTTCTCCTCCGGAGCCTGACTTAAAGCAGTACTTACCATTAGTGTATATTGGTGCCCGGAATGGAGGGCCTTTGGAAAACAAGAACGCAGCAATAATATATTGGAACGCCGATACAAGGAACACGGTTGTGCTTTCGTAACCTTTGGTGTTCGCCGTCTTATTCTTGTCCACAACTAAGGGTACGAACCTATAAAATCACTTATGTTGAATATAAATCTAATATAGCTTATTACTGATTAATGAGAATTATCACCATGACAGTCAACTACGGTACTATCTATAACTACTACTGATTAGAATCATCTTCATCCTCGTCATCATTATCATCGTCGTCACAATCATCATAATTATTATCATCATCATCATTGTCAGTTATCATCACCATTATAGATCATTATCATCATCATCATCATCATCATTATCTTCATCATCATCATTATTATTGTTATTATTAATACTGTATTGGAAAAGGTACGGTAAATTATCTTCTTGATTATTATGAGGATTATGATGATTATAATAGTTAGATAAGAGAATTTTTCTTTTGTTAGAAACAATGTTCTCTCACAAGTTTTGGACAATTGTTCCTAATACAAAACTAATGTCTCCTATCTACTTACTGGAAACAGATGAATTGTTTGGAAGATTAAAATTTATGTAGATACGGACGAATGTACTTGAATGTTTAACAGAAACAATATAGTAATGATATAGAGTTCACCCTACCAGGGCTGTGCTTTAACGATCAGAAAGCTGCCGACTTGGAACATTAGCTGTAGAATCACGTGACCGATCAAAGAAAACAGCATAGCGGGCTCCATTAGACCACTCTGAGGTCGCTTAGAAACTATCTTTGGAAAAGCTTCATTTCGGGCAACTTTGAAACAAAAAAAAAAGATATAATAGCAAACAACGCTTTAATTAGGCTGAGTGTTACCGTACCGCAATATGGCTTAGAGTTTACCTCTTTACGTGTCATGTTTTCACATAGCCCTATGCAGTAATAAAAAAAATATCTCTTGAAGATCCTGTCTTGTCGTTTAAAATGTTTGAGAAGAGTACGTATTACATAGATCTTATTTTTATGTGTGGGCTTAGATTGTTAGTGTTGTATCCACTTATAGATTTTCCAAATCAACCCCCTCAAGCGTTTTCGAATTCTCAACTCGAAAAGCTTTAATGGATCATGCTATGGCGTCCGCATACTGTATGCATGAGGACCATGTTCGAGCCCTGGTTACACTCACAGAGATTCCTCTTCTTTGCCATATTATGTATAGGCCTATATAACATTGTATAGCCTATATAGATACTAATAATGGATATAGTTATATGTAATAATAAATTGTATATGATAACAGGATAGAATTTGAGTTATCAGAATTATTCTGGAAGTTGGTCAGACTCAATTTGAAAAGAATACTGTGGCTTGGAAGTCCCCATGTTAAATACTTGTGTATGAATTAACAATAACAGAGTAACGACATACAACGTAGGAGGATTTTAAAGTATCGTAACTCATCCTCGAGGGACGCTTTCCTGAAATATCATCATGCTATTTCAACTTTAAAGAGGCTTAATACTGTTGGTATGTGGGAGTTATTTCGCATAAATCAAAACATTATTAAAGAATCATGTATGTAGTTCAAGCGTATCACCAATACCAGAACATATCTTTACTGAACTATGAAGAATTAACATATCTCCAAATTATTGTAATAATAATAAATGTTATGTGTATGTGTTCATGCTAAAATTAATGAGCGATTATTTTTACGTGACTCTCTCACACCGTAGTTACGTAAATGCATGGTCCTCTTTTGTCACACTTTGTGTTTCTATTATGTTAATCATCTTATTTATATGCTAATTACTTAATGCTTGGTTTGTGTTGTACGGTACTGGAATAAAGGCAGTTGAATGAATGAACCCAATGTGGAATATCGTGTTTCTTACATGGTGTCAGAAGTGGGATTCGAACCCACGCCTCCATTAGTATGGTATGGTCAATTCTTACCAAGAACACGTAAATGATCTTGGCTTTAATATTGTACATGCACCAAGCAAGCACAAAATCAGCGCAGACGATATTGTAGTGTGCGCTCTCATATAAGTGATCACCATTACCTTTTAGTTTCAATGACTTAGATCGCAGAACCGATTAAAATTACTCACTCAAAAGGGCAACTATGGAAGTGATAGCTACATCCCAGTACATAAACATCCAGTCACTTGGAAACGAATCAATCTGGGGAAAAAATGCATTTTTGACATAACAATCGCAGCCGAATAAATATTGTAGACACGATACTGACCTGTATTAACTTATGAGTAAAATAATTGCAAATACAGTAATGTAAAGTATTTACCGAGTTCAATATCAATACTGTCGTATACTGGATCATACTGTAGAGAGCCATGTATTTAAGTTTACTGCGAAATATAAACGAATGGATAATAATAATAACAGTGCTCAGAATAGGAGAAAGATGTTATTATCGTATCCAACATAGCCCTTCAACGAAAATTTTGTTTTTTTCATTCGTTTTGGTAGAGCGCCTCCAACGGCTCATTTTTTTGCACGAAGAGAAATTTTACTCAAAATAGGCCTATATATTGTTTACTTTGAATTTTTTACAAAACCAATGATTGTGCTTAGACCTACAATAAACGTGTTTAATCAATATTAAAGTAAAGTTATTATCCAATTATTAAATATAAAGTAAACTTATTATCTAATTATTAAACATTTATATATATTTTGAAATATACTTTAATATGAGGATGACTAAAATTATAAAAATTAGTAAATATCACACTTATTTAAGATTTTTAACGTACTTGATAAGCGTAGGTACGCAGCTGATATTCGGTGTCTTTGATGTGAATGGTGATGCTACCGATGCTTCGGCTTCAGATAACGATATTCCAGCATGTGCCATTTTGAGGGCGCCACAATCGTTAGCTCCATCACCACACATGCCAACTATGTAACTGTAAACAAGGAATATTGGTTAGACATTTACCTATTATATCCTTTTCACCTACTGTAAGTTATAGGCAGCCACTTGGCACATTGCAAACGGTTTATTGTTATTTGGTGTTTAAAATTGTTTTCAGTCTTATTCCACTCTGTCTGAAATATCATTCAATTTTTAATGTATGTATTATAATTTTAAAGGCAGAGAAATTGAATAAAGAAAGAAAAATATAAAAAACAGTACCTTTGGAGACAGATCAATAGAAAGGTTTCGTTTATTTACATATCTGCAGAATAACTCTATTTAATAGCATAGGTTTTATTTTATTCAGACATCCATCAGTATAGTAACGATTTGTGTGTCTGTATTTACAAGAAATATCGTTTCTGGTTGTGCTTTTAACATCGTCAACAAGTATACAAGAAAAAAAATCCACACATATTACATACATAATTATCCTAACCACAAACCATTATTATCATTGTGATCATTAACATATGATGATGATTATCATCATTTTTATAAAAATAAAAAATCATTATTATTATAATTACTAATACAATTATTATTCATCCAAGGTAGTAGTGGTAGTGGTGAAGGCAGTATTAGTAGTAGTAGTACTAGTAGTAGTCGTAGTCGCAGTAGCAGTAGTAGTAGAACTTACTCAAGTTTTTGAAGTGCTTCAACCAACTGCGTCTTTTGGTCTGGACTCATGCGTGCAAACACAGTTCCCTTTAACGCAACCTACAAGAAACAGGTAAGAAGAACATCATTATTTATATTTGTTGTCGTAAAAATGAATTAGTATGGAAAACACAGTGAAAGGCAATTATGTGTTCACTACACTGACTAGGTCGGAATTGGTGATGAGGTTTGCACTGTGGGTACACAGAGTGTACAAAAATAACAATCTGAGTGTGTTGACTGTATTGCCACAGTGTGCCCAAGGTGTGAACACAGTGTGGAATAATGTCCACACTGTGTACATTGAGTTCACACTGTCAACTGTAGTCCACACACTGTTACACTATTACTATGTGAGTAATTTTATTCTTTAATATTATTCTTTCTAACTGTACTGTAAATTGTAAATCGTCTTATCAAGACGATTGAAGCAACACAATCGAAACGTCGAGACGTTCTCAACCAACACCAGTTCTTTTCAAAACTATTCACGTGGTGTACCGCAAGCATTGCATATATAATTTAATAAAGTTACGATAAAAAAAAAGATAACAGTATTCCATTATTATTTATATGATTCTTGGAGGAATGGATCATCAATTTGCAATTCCTCTTGCCATACGGTATCTGCAGATAAGTGGATGTGCAAAAATACTGACGCACGCATTACGAATACACAAATATAGCGAAAATTAAATATAGCATTACACATTACTAGTTATTATCAAAATAGAAAGAGATTATTTACTTCCACCTTATTTCTGGACTAATCCAAACCGTTTTAAGCCTGTACTTTTATTTAGACACAGAGAGTTCAGCTTAAAATATCGAACTTCATTTATGTTGCCTTACGTATCAGAAGAAACCTCCCCTCCCCCAATGTTTAACCAGAATTATATCATTGGGCTGGTGGACTTTAGAGAGTATTGAATACTTTTCAATCTGAACGAATTAATGAATAATAATCATTAAAAATTAAAATGAGTAGCTTTACTTTAGGTATTATCTCCGGAAAGAATTCGTGTATGGCGGCAAAAGATTTTCCGTCAACTATAAAATGGTATGAGTCCGGAATTGAAGGTTTGCCATCACAAATGTTAATGGCGATACTTTCATTCGACTGGAAAGAATAGAAAAAAAAAGAATTAATGAAGATTTAAAAGCACCAACAACATCTAAAACTATCAAGTACAACGACACTAACAATTAATATTACCATAATAATATCAATAATGATAAAGATAACAATGATTATGATTTTGATGATAAAAATGATAATAATTAAAACTGGTATCATAAAACTAATAATAATATTATAATATAATATTTATATAAATAAAAATAATAATATTTATAAAGATGATAAAAATAGTATTGATAATATGATAATAATAATGTATGGGCGATTTTATTATTATGCTCGATGAGTAAGCTTTTTATTTTTTTTATTTGTGAAATTGATATTGTTTACTGGCCTTTTTAGTAGCCGAACAAATAATCACCTCTTCCTTATATCAATATGTAATACTCTGCGAAAACTTATGATGATTCATGTATTAGTTTTGGGTAATTCTGCCAACAGCCAGAGACAGACAGACAGACAGACATCGGTAAATACATGTCCTTGGCGGAGGTAACCATAATTTTGATGACAGCATTTTTTGTGTGATAGGCCTATGCATATGAATCTGAATCTGAAAATAATTATGATCCTAGGTCACTACGGAAATCGGACGAATTCTCTCCTGAGATAGTTTTACTATTGGTAGGCCTAGTATGTGGTCATTGGTCAAGGTAATTTCTAAATCCATAATTAAAGATACGTATAAAGAGAGAAGGCATATATAATATATTTGTATTTATTGTCGCCTACCACAATACGACTATTTCCTTCAGTAGAGGAGCTATGAGCAGGACTGCATTTGGTTGTATCATGGACTGGATAGTAAGCAATCTTGGCTTGTCCTTCTGACGTTGGTGGCGTAGCTTCAATTTCTATTACCATCTCGTTTTTGCCTATCATTCCACATTTCTTCGCAACACTCAGTGCAGTTAACTTGTTGTCACCTTTAGGAAGAGTAATGAATTGTGTAATACAAGCACACCATTAATCGTGCATTGAAACGAGACAGGATCTTCAAAGAAATACTTTTATGTACATTAGGTACAATGAACGTAAAACTTCACAAGACAATTGCGCCAAAATGATAACCAGAAGCAGTGGCGGATCCAGGAATTTGCAATAGAGGGGGCCCAGAGAGGGACTTCCACAGATGGAGGGTCTATACTACCTCAGCCCCACCAAGGTTGGGACTGAGGGAAGAAAATTTATGGTTATGCCAATTCCAGAGGCCGGAAATGGCACTCTTAGGATCAAAGTGTGAGTAGAATTTTCATTTTTCTCAATTTTTTTAATTTTGAAAAATTTAGGAAAGGGGGGGGGGGGCGACTACCCCAACCCTTTGAATCCACCACTGAGAAAATGAAATATTGCCCTCTACATTGAGAAACTTACCAGTAACCATAATGGTTCTGATGTTGGCGTCCTTTAATTCTTGTATGACTGGAGTAGTTTCTGCCTTCAGTGTATTCTGCATTATAAGTAATCCAAGAAAACGCAGTTGGCATTCCACTTTATCCCTGGTGAATTTACATTAGAAGGGAAAAAACGTTTTGCTACTATACCTTGCTGAATAATTGGATACGATAGTTTTTGAAGTAGTATATAGGCCTACATCTGTCTCTTATACACATCTAGATGTGTATAAGAGACAGATTATTATTAGTTTTATGATAATAATTAAAA
>NW_022755542.1:239757-252657 GCF_011630105.1 Anneissia japonica | reverse complement strand
GTTTTATGGGTGTTTCCCATTTGCCTTTCACTTATATATATATATATATATATATGTATTTAATATATACATATTTGTAGCTGACATACCTTTGCAAATTCTGCAGTTTTTCCCATGGTAGTCTTTCACCTAATGGTCTCCATGCCAATGCCAAAACACGCAGGCCATGATAAGTGTGCTCGCGTAGCACTGAATAAAAATCCTCAGGAACTATATACAGAAGAAGCAAACACATCTATTTCATTTCTTTTGATATTTCTGTGTCAATCATAAAAGGAAAGGTATATAGGCAAATGACTTTGAAACGTTGGAACTAGCACTTTCTGCTAAACAGTGCGAGTTAAACGTCTTCACGTAAGGAAAAGACTGTACCCAAAATCATAAAAGATCTGTAAACTCGTACAGCGCTGTATTGAGAAACATGCCTCAATCAATAGCCAGAATAGGTGGTAGAACGTGAATTTTGTGTGAATTGGGTTTTGGAGTAATAAATAATTAATCTTACTATTCCCGAAGTTTGAGTTTTAAATTCCAAATGCAATGTAAAAGATAAAATTTAGCCATTTTTGGATGGCAGTTAGTGAAAAATGAATAGAAACTTGCCGAAAATAAAGGCATTTTTCTCAAAACTTGATTTAAGAAAGTTGATAAGTTGATAATTATTCAAACGGTCATAACTTTGCTTCCAGACACCCGATTGAGTTCATTTAAATGTCATTTTAAAGTAAATGATATGTTCTATACCATTATAACAAAACCTCATTTTGGCCTTAGGAAGAGTTTACAGCCCTTTTATCATCTTGGGTCACTTGTACTTTACCCGTGTTCGGATCGCTGAGTGAAGCAACCATTTCCGGAGAACCCTTCACATACACTTCCATATCAGGAGAACCAGCCTTTTGAGTTATAACACTCATTCGCTGAAGATCCGACGCAAACGGGTATTGGCGAATAATTCCGATCTCTTTAATTCCCTGCAAAACGACAGACCGGGATATACATTTGCAAACATTAATAAAGATGAAAATTATCTATCGTCAAAATTATTGGTTATCATCTTTATCGACGTATTCATTATCATTATAATCATCATCATCACCACCATAATCATCAACATAATCTTCATTATCATAATCATCGTCATCATTATCAGCCGCAGCAGCAACATCATCGCCATCATCGTTATCATTATCATCATCATCATAGTCATTAACTTATTTCTATTATCACGGCATAATAGGTTATATTTATATTACCTTCATGGAACATTTCATCATCATTATAATTATAGTAAGATATAATAATATTAATAATCAAATGGCTTAACGTAATATAATATTTCGTACATCTTTTTCCCATGGGGTAACACTACCATTTAGCTGATGAGCTGGTGGTCGGACAATCGTGTGGACGGGGATGGAAAATCCAGTATCGTCGTCTTCTGAGGCGTCTTCGAGATGCTGAAATGTGAATACGAGTTAAATAATACCTCATGCCAATATCATATAATAATCTCGTTGGAATTGTGTGATTGTGTAGCATGTGTAGTGAAGGTGCGACAAAGTATAATTTTAGACTCGAGTGTATTGAACAAGCACCGTAAATGCCTTGTAAATTTCAGATATATGACATGAAAAGACATAGACCGTCTGAAAACATTATAAACAGAATCCTATCAATTCAACTGAATATTCTATTTCAATAGCACATTTATAATGCAAATGTTGTCAACAACGGCCAGTGGGATACAGGTTTAAAAGAATTTAGTGTTGATGATTGATTACCACAAAAATACTTCAATTGATTATCATCCAATTTAAAGTGTCTATAATATTTATGTCTCCTGTGCAATTTTAGAATTTGTTTTATTAAGTTAAAAGCTAATAAGTTAGTAAAATATACATCACGCAATTAAAAATATTTTAATTTATTTACCTCGACAAATAAAGTATACTGGAGGTAGTGTTGTTATGGTTTATTTTATAGTTATGTTAAAACCAGAGGGAAAAAGTACATAAAAACATTTGTTGGACACGTGCTTACTTCTGGCCCTGTTCTGATTGGTCAGTTTTTAAGTGTTATGCTGCGTTCATTAGAACTTGTGGAGTCGGTGTTTCCCAGTTCACAACTTGTGAAATGCGTACATCTGGTCGGTGAACTTCTGAACTCGAGTAGAATTTTCTTCCTCGATTTGCAAAAGTAGTGTGGAAAATGGCGGATGTAACACAAACGAGCAAATGTATTTATTGCAATTTGTTTAAGTAATATTATTACAGATGAAAAAAAAGTGTTTTTTGTATGTTTTATTTGCAACCTCATGATTTGCGCTGTGTAACGTTCCGAATGCACATTACGGAGTCCTGATTCGAGCTTTCTTTACATAGGCTAGTCCTCAAATGAGCACATCCGTGTGAGGGCGCTTGTCAAAATCCCGAATAGGAAAAATAATGCCATTTTAGCGTTCGTAAAATGAATGCACTCTTCTCGTGTTCTCGCTTGTTACAAGTTGTGAAATCAGTTTTCACAAGTTCTAATGAACGCAGCATTTAGCAATCCAGAAAGAGTCATTATACTCACGTATACAGGCTTTTATTTCTAATGTTTGTTGCAAAGATAATAAAGACGCTTTTTTTTTAATGAATCTGCAATGTTTCACATATTATATTCAATTTTATAGCATTTGCATTGATAATGAAGTTTCAAAATATTAATATAACATCAAGATTTGTTTTCTTAACGTTTTAAAAGAATTACGTAATATTAAGGTGAGGTAACGAAGTTCGCCTGTTAAAAATTTAAAAATAAAAATCGTTATTATTATTATTATTATGTAGTGACAAAAGAGATTAGTATATCATTCTGCATTTAATTCCTCCTCGTTCAAGAAATGTATTTAACAATTACGGAAATTGATTTACAATTTTACAATTGCTTCATTAATCGATCAAGTATTTCGAAGATTATTTATCAAAAAGCGGCACTTACCCACTGGATTGCTTGAAACATCTGCAAGTCTAGAGGATCACCGTGTAGTTCTCCGTCAATCATTGTTAACGAGTGACTTGTCGCCATAGCAACGACAAAAGGCCCAAATGGAAGTCTTGTGGCGTCTTCAATCATCATAAAACTATAGTCAAATGTAGTAATGTGTTATCTGGTGAGTGATAATTCAACCTGGCTTTCCAATTATATTCCATTTTCTTTTCTTTTTTTAAATTTATTATGTTAAAGTTTCTGTAAATGGTGAAACACATATTTTCAAAAAGCCCGAAAAAGCCGGATATTATCTAGATCCGAATTGTTTGATATGGCAAATAAATTGCATTAACCAACTTATGAAAATCGATTAATTGATATGAGAGCTAGTATTTCAGAAAAATATTAAAACACTGCTTTGTCATAATATGTAGAAATTTTATTTAAAACAAAATCTAATCTGTGCGGTGGTAAGCGTGTTTCTAAAATGATAACTACCTTTTATTATCAATGTTGCTGTGCAGGCCTATATTTGACTGATTGTAATTAATACACTTTAAACTAAAAAATAAGAATAACTAAAATAAAATTGTTATCTTCCAGGTGCAAACATAATGGCGGACAACATCAAAGGATAGCATTCAGGTGCGAAAGTAGGACAGCGGTGACACGGGTAAATTGAACTTAAATGATGACTACACATTGTAAAATTTATCGACTGGTTTACAGTACACATACATAAAATATACACAATGATGTTCATTACTTTTTAGGCTTGAGGTCAGTGGTATGCCAATGGCGAACCTATAACTTTAGTGGCAATCCTTTACAAGAAACATACAAGATGCTTTATATAAAGAATAAATCTCATTATGAGTCGTGGGGAGTGGAACGGTTTCTGGTCTTACGGAAATATCAGAAAACCAATCACAACTGAGACAGGTATACTTTTTTTTCCTACTCAAACGTGTTAACGTTATTTTCTGGGACCTTGGTAGCAATGATATCCAAGGGGCAATTTGTGTACTTGGTTTAACTTTTAAATGTTTAAGGGTTGGCATATTTTTTTTATTGCGTTGTATACCATCAACCATAGTAGGAAGTCGAGGATCCTTGACGGGGAAATAGTGGGACGGTAAATATATGTAAATTACTCTCTTTCCGGGATAGGCTTACCTTAATCCGAAATACCAACCTGGAGTTATCGATGACCGGTTTCACGTCGCTGCAACTTCGGAAATAGTTCAATAGACTATTCACACATCGGAAAGAAAAACGACAGACAAACGTACTAGCATGCATAAACAAATATATTCATGAGTTGCTGCTTTAATTGATCCAACTATCGCTCCTGAATATTTCATCAGTGTACCAATACAGTTATTTAGATTGCATTATGTACATTAAGCCCACAATTTCGACAAAAAAAACCAAGAGATGAAACGACACGATATATTACAAGTACGAATGTTGTGAATAACCGTGTGATTGTCATAGCAACATGCATATTAACATCAATTAAACACAAAATCGATGTCAATTTTTAACTCACATTTCTGTCTTTACGGGTGAGACGCCAAATAATTCAAGGTGATCTTCGGTTAAAGTGCCAGTCTGGAAAATATTGTAAGTTGAATTTGAAATCTAATAAAATTTACTAAACGGACACGGTGTCTCAGTATCGGCAAACGCCCTCAACGTTCCATCGTCATCAAAACTTTAAAAAGCACAGATTCTCGACACTATTGCTTAGATTGAATCTGTAATAAAATCTTGAAGACCCACAAATAGTTAATTAAATCATTGAATTACTAATTTAAATGGATTAGAAATGTTATCAATTTCAATTATGAGACACAAATCTTCAAAACAATTACGTTTTTAATGAGTTAAAATAGGATCAAAATGAGACTTCATCAAGTATCTAAAAATATATTATAACTATAATTATTACGGTATCTAGCATTGCCATTTGTAGGATTACAGCTTGAGCCGTATGATTATTGACTAACAGTACGAGTAAGGTATTTCTAACATTTATTTCTAATGCGATCGAAAGGTTAAGAAAACACAAAGGCAAATACAAGTTTTCGCGTAAATATGTTTTCATCGTAAATAATCTGGAGAAAATCAATACCTACCTTTTCTAAGCAGACAGATTTCAGCAATACAACGTTTAACTAAGGCAAACATTACTTTTAAGTAGAAATAATTGAACAGGTCACGCCCTCTGGAGAAAATCGATGCCTACCTTATCGAAACAGACGACATTCAGCATCCCACTAATGTTTATTCTCTGAGGGCTGATGCAGAAGATTCCGAGAGCCTTTAGCCTGCGCTGAGCGTACACCATACCGATTGTTAATGCGGCTGGCAAGGCGGGTGGAACGGCAATCGTGAATACATCTAGAGCCTTTATTATGATTTCCTTCACTGAGTTCTATAGGTATTAATAGCAAATAAGCATACGGTATAATATCGTCTTATTGCACACTAATGTTTACATCTAGTAATTTCTTTAAAAAAATTATTTTTGTTGAGGAAACACAGTGACAAGTACATTCAGAAATCACAGTCGGTCGGTCAGCATTATTATTATTATACCAATTCCAATTACGAACATACGCATAAAATTAAGTGTTGGTTATTCTTACCTCGTGTACTATTTTAATGGTTATGACGTAAATTGCGCCAATGAATGCTGTGGACATTTTAGAAAAGAAGAAATTTATTGTGTTTGCTCTTAATTATCTTTTGAATGAAACATGTTGGTAATTGTTGCTTTGCTTCACCCACTTTATGGATGGCACAGAATACACAAGACATTACTTATAACATTATACAAGGCACATTATACAACAAACCGCCGACACGTATTATACAAATTTAATTCGTATTGACTTACCAAGACAGGCAAGAACACATATGAACCGAATTGCGTCACGAAATAACTTAAAGTCCATTGGTCGGGGATAGAGAATAGCTTGTACCAATGCACCCTTGCTTGTTGAAAAACCTGGAAGAATTTTGCATATAACATATAACACTACGATCGGCAACATTTTACGCCCTGGCCCTGGGACCCAAAATAAATTGTCTCCAGTTACCCCACCCTTTAGAAATATCGTATCAAAAACCAGCTATACAACATTATATCGAAATATTGTGTAGTATCTCGTAATTTTGTGGAGAATGGCATCAATAACCTTGCAATTAGAGTACAATTGGTTTTAACATCATCATCATCATCATCAAATCTTTACTTTTAATAATCTCTGTGTTTTTTTTTATTATTTTGTTAAGTTTTACGTAGACATCAAATTCTCCTTCTTGCCCATAATTCATATTTGCCCTATTTATGAAAATATTAGCATGTTTACTAATACTATAATAATACCTTTATTTGGAACTACACTTTTTTCATCAGTGGCACACTTCTTAATGGAAAAACGTTTGGGGAAAATGCAGCTGATGAGTACTGCATATAGATATAGGCTCCCAGCAGGAGCGTACATGTGTCTACTGCTTGGTATAGTTTTTTAATTTTTTTTTTTTTTTTTTTTTTTTTTTTTTTTTTTTTTTTGCTTTTAACTCAGCGCGCTTTGGTGGGAAATTTACTTGAATATCTCTACAACTATTACCAGAGTGTTGACTTTTTAGTGAACTTTCTATGAACAGGCCTCATCTAGCAACTTTCTGTGTTGCAATTCATTTGAATAACTTAACTAGTACAGGTCTTATCTAGCAAGGCATCATTCGTAAACTTACTTTTTATTTTTATCTTTAGCTTATAACCCATCCTATCATTCCTCCACCGGATTTACTCTTGCAAGGTCAATTGCCAGACGATAGCAATGTGTCTACTTGGTTAGTAGACACAAAAACGGGCTAGGATGTTCAATAACAATAATGTTGGTAAAAAAAAAAACCTTGCGGTGATGTATTAATTGCTTTAGTGCTGACAATGACAGAGTGACAATGACGATACCTACTTGTACACCACCATGCACAGGGAAGTTTTATCAGTCTTATCGGTTCATAACAGATTAAAACAATTTAAGGCACTAAAAAAATATTATTAGTTTATCACCCTATCTGGGCAGGAAAAGTGATGAGAGAGGGAGGGAGGCTTTTTTTTAATTTTTTATTTTGCTAAAGCCAAATATCACCCTTGGTTTGTTTGCTGGTGCATTGATATTCAAAGTAAAACATGATTTAGATAATGCAAACAATATCTACTAACTATTTAATAAAATAAATGAAAAAAATAAATAAATAAAATAAAATGAAATAAAAATTTCCAAAAAATTTTTTTTTTCAAAACAAATTTTTTTCAAAAAAGTTTTTCTTTTCCCCAGTACCATTGAAGGCATGCGCGCGAGGGTGATAAACTAATACATTTTTTTTTATTGGGCCTAATACAAATTTGAAGAAATAGTGGCGTATGTATAGGCAGTGCAGCCAGTGCAAAGCACTGGGGACCGGGGCTATTGGGGGACCGTTCAATAGGCATATTGATTTAAAAATATAACTTCTTTTAAATTCCTACTTAAACTTTCCCTCAATAATAGGCCTATTAGGTTTTAAAGACCATAATTATAGATTTATAATAATATATTAAATGCTTGCGGTACATCACTTAACCTAGATAGTTCCGAAAAGTTGTTTTGTTAAGAAAATTTCGACGTTCGATTGAGTTGCTTCAATCGTCATCAGAAGAATAATATCAATAGAAACAAAACAACAGTTCTTTTGAGAACTACCTACGTGGTAGATTTTAAAATGACCGCAAAGATTTTAAAATGTCAATATTACTGTATAGGCTTACTTTAACAGAGACTCCTAAAAATTTCCAGCATTAAAGATACAATATATATGACATGACTATATATTGTTCTCAATATCCTTGAATATATTTTCGAATATTCTATAGATATTTATGCTCTTTACATTGTCGTATTCGTTTTAAAATGCAATGTTATGCATCAAGAGACCCCACCAAGGTTCTGTCTCTGGGTCATATCAGGTGCTTTTAGGGTCCAGTCCAGCAATTATCTTGAACTGGAGCCCGTCACCAACTCGCTAAGCCGCTGGAAATAGTGATTTTATAACAAGTTTTGGTTTTATGTTTTCACATGGATCCTTTGATTTGTGTAGTACCAACACTCATAAAATCTTTTTTAGAACAGGATGCGATCTGACGACCCTCAAAAGTTCGTCCACGACCCAAACATAAGTTGTGTCTCATGGGTCACCGACCGTAGAATAACATATATCAAACAGTGGAATACAGCTAGGTAGCAATTTTGTATTTTTTAGTATTTTAATATTCTTAAAAAAATATATAGTCAAACTGTTCAGTTACTCAAAAGTACGAGAGAAAATAACTCATGCAATATTAACTCATACGTGCTCTAATTTTCGACTAGTTCATAGGAAACTTTTATAATATTATTGATTATATCACTCGGCATTATAATAATCATAATCATCATCTGCACCACCACCACCACCACCATCCTTATCATCATCATTATCATCATCATCGTCATCGATCATCATTATTATCGTCATCATCATCATTATCATTATTAGTAACATTAGACGTTTTCAAAATGTTAGTGCAAATGAAAATATACAAATAAATAAATAAGTGTTCTGATGTTTAATTAAATTTTCTACTATGGCAACACGTTTGAATATAGTAGGAAATATCTCCCTGAATATAGTAAAAATCAATTTGAAGGTGTTGTCAAAAGAATTAAAAATGCATTACCCGAAATAACTTGATGCCTAGCGTTATAAGAACAGTATTACAATCGTATTGAACAGAAAAGGATGGCAATTATGAAAGATGATAATGCATTCACTAAGCTTAGGTCTAAATTAACTGGTAGATTAACGGTACCCTCTAGAATAAGAACAACACGATATCGACTTTCATTTTTTTTTTCAGAATGCATTTTTAATTATAATATCATCGAAAAATTAAAATTAATTTTATTTTGTTAATCTGGTCTGTCTCTGAGACAACACATGCGAATACCTGGCCCAATCAACGTATCGTATTTTTCATTGTTGTTTATTGTTTTCTATACCCGGTATATAATCGTGTGTTTTATTGTTATTTATTGTGTTTTATGTATAACCTATTTGTGTTGCCATGAAATAAAACAATTTCAATCTTGTTTGGCACCATAAGAGCACCTTGCGGATACCAGCGCCTTATAAATGTCATTATTATTATTGTTATTATTATTATTATTATTAGTAGTAGTAGTAGTAGTAGTAGTAGTAGTAGTAGTAGTAGTAGTAGTAGTAGTAGTAGTAGTAGTAGTAGTAGTAGTAGTAGTAGTATTTTACCTGTTCGTACTACAACAGCAAGTAGCTTATCACGTCCGCTACGCCTTGCCTGTAGGAGCTCGGTACCACAGAATAATGTATGTCTTTTGTGTACCTCTGAACTATAGATGGGACTTTTCTCTGGAGGTACGTCACGGTCAACAGGCAGATTTGTTTTGATGACTGGTACCGATTCACCTTCATTCAACAAATGAATAAATTACACAATCAATAAATTCAATTTAATCATCAATCATATAACATCAGTCAGTACTCAGAAAACCTATCAGCAAAATCAATAAATCAATATATATATATATATATATATATATATATATATATATATAAATGTATATGTATATGTATATGTGTATATATACATTAATATATATATATATATATATATATATATATATATTAATCAATCAGCCAAAAATAAATGATTCAATCAATCAATTAATCAAAATACCAAACATTCAGTCACCCATTTATTCAATCAAACAGTCAGTCAGTCAGTCGTCTATCAGTCAGTCAGTCAGTTCGTAAGGCAGTCATTCATTCAGTCAATCAGTCTATAAATCAATCGTTCAATGAAAAACATATAATATTATATCTGGTAATGATCTTTATTATGTATCCTACATTTCAAAAATGCCTCACTTGAAAGATAGCCTTACCTGTTAGCATACTCTCATTCATGATACAGGTTCCACCAATTAGGACAGCGTCACAACTCATTTTGCATCCGCGAATCGGTAGCTCAATAACATCACCGGGAACCAAATTACTTTCTTCAACATTCTCAAACTGTGTCCCACCTCGGCAAACGGTAACGGTTGAAGACGACTTTACCATTTCCCTTAGATCTTTACTTTGCTGTACAATACAATACAATATTTATTGGATAACACTTTTATAACAGTGGCACACGTTAGACAATTTCTAACGGTGCATCCAGAAAAGAACAAAGCAACAGAAATAAAAAAAAAATAAATAAAATTCTTAATTATGAGAGATTTACAGATAACTCAAATAACATTATTGCCCACCCACCAATCAAATTAAACACTTAAAATAAACTACAAACAAAACAAGAATGACTGGTTTGAAAAGTCGTGCAAAGCAAACGATGACGCTAACCCACCCAGCAACGCCCCGAGCCGACGCCACCGGGCCCCCGCCAGGTAACGCAGCCAGCCGAATGCTAGCCGTCCTCCCTGTCGTTGGATGTTGTTCGAGGGAAGACCACCAGCACCCAGACAGCCCCACCACCCGACGAAGGTCCGACGTCATCGGTCCGAGAATGTATAAATGTGATGGTTATGTACATTCATATAGCAATGAAAATATTTGTGTCTGCAGTTATAATTCAATAATTAAAGCTCTTCTGTGACAACATTTGAAAACTGTAAAACATCTAAAAACTATGACGACTTTGATTAACATTATTTACAGGTAACCTTAGCCTCACCTTCCTGGTACTATAAACTGTCAACGAAATCGATACCAGTGACATCATAAGAATAGCAACTGAGAAATATATATAGTTGTAGGCAAAAATCCATAAACAGACGCTAAATACTTGGAATACGTAAAACGGGTTTAACGCCTGTAAATTGAAGTAAAATATATTTGTATTATGTTTATGTTAGGCCTAATACAACATTTTTTAATAATAAACAAACATGAAGAAAGCACACTAGAAAATATCTTCTTTAGTATCCAAAAACTATAAAATAATGCGAGTGTACAGTAAAATTCATGCTTAGACTAATTTGTGTTCGAAACTCAACTCCCAAATAATTTACTGACGATATCACATGTCTTTTACGTACAGATTGCAATCAGTTTAACTAGAGTAAGTGGCAGGTGAAATATAACAGCTGTTGTAGTTATTGTTATTGTTATTATTATTATTATTAAGACTTGGTCGTTACGATGTAAAATTGTAGTCAACTCCTGACTGCGAGCCTACGACTTCTCTCTTTCACTGAGAATCTATTTCCTTGACTCTGTTAAACGAGTTATGGATTGCTGCATAACTAGGCCTAGTTAATAATGGTTCTACTCACCTCTTGGACAAACAAAACGGGAATAGGTCTTAGCTCCACATTTATTTTATTTGCGCCGTACAATTCATGCCTGCAGTATGGAGAGAATAGAATGTAGAAATAAAATTGAAATAAATTACCTCGTGCCTAGGATGAAAACTGAAATGGTGGAACGAGATTAAAGGAAACATATCACGACAAAAGAACAATGAAATTGAACTCAGAAAACGAAGTTACGATTATAATTACTACTATTTTTATCTATCTTTCCAATTTTAATTATTAATAAAAGTTATAACTTGAGGCTTATGCAATATTTTAAAATATAACTGACCACGGTATGTAAAGGCAATAAATTAAACTTTAGGGATTGAGAAAGCAACGTAAGAATTTATTTCACGTACCGTTCCTTCTGTTCTCTAGCAGAGAAGCCATTATAGTGGCTGTAGAAAGAACCCGTATGTGTATTGACATCTAGTCCCCTGTATAAAAATATAAGGAAAACAACTACTGTATTAGGATTAGAGGATGACAGCAAACACAAAAGCTTTATGACCTTCGTGAACATTGTAATCGTTGTGGTTAGGCTATTGCAAGATTTTGCTACCTTACGAAAACGATAACGAATACGAATACGTCATTATCATTATCGTCATTCGTGCTTAAAACATTCTTGACAATATGCTGTATGAGCTGAATATGATCCTTGATTCATGAAAAAGGCGTGAATCGCATGCTTTGTGACAAATATGCTACGGTAGGGGAAGAGTTGTCTAAAAAGTTGATGACGTAACTGTATTCATTATCGTTTTCGTAAGCTAGCGAAAACTCCCTTATGTCAGAAAATAACGTTAGTTGCAGCAATGTTTGCAACATAATCAAATAATAAATTTCGTTAAATATACGTATTTATGGTTACATAAAAAAATCGTTTTGAATACCAAATCGTAGAGGCAGATTATTTCGAGGGTAGCCGAAGCCTGATGTTAGATACCCCGTACATAACTAAAACATTTTTTAGTCAGAAATTACGTTATAAATACGTATTAATGATTACATGAAAAAAGCCGTTTTGAATACCAAACAATAGAGGCAGATTATTTCGAGATTAAACCGTTTCATTTAAACAGCACTATTTGGGAAATAAATATAATGGTGTACGTGTTATTATTACAAAATAGTTTTGCCGAGGTCATTTAGGTTTCACTCACAAAGTTTTCTCTAAGGTAAAAAAGGTTCAACCTATAATTAGATACATAGGCCTAAGTTAAACGTTTTCTCAGATAAAACAATTTATTTATCGCACCTAATTGGATCTCCAAGGACAGTGGATTGTGACTAGAAATTCAAAACGTCACTTTGTGTGATAAATAATATTAATACGCTTTTGTTGACAATTTCCAGTAAGTTAAAACTTTATGTGTTTACCTTAATTCTTACAGCATAATTGTCAAGGAAGCGTAGAGGGAAAAATACAAAATTAACACACACACACACACCCACACACACACACACACACACATATATATAT
>NW_022755542.1:237051-239466 GCF_011630105.1 Anneissia japonica | reverse complement strand
CTAATACACAATAACACTGCTGGAAACAAATAGTTGCATATGAATATAAATCAAGGTAGCCGTTAACAGCCTTAAATCTATATATCATTAATTCTGCTAATCGCGCCACCGCGTAACTTCACCTATCTCCTCTGAAACCGCTGGCAGGAATGTGCCCATATCTCATACGGGGCTTCCATATGTCACGACCACATTCCGCTACTTTTTAAGGCTGGATATTGCATAACAACGGAAAAAAAACAGCCAAAAACCAACGAAAATCAGTAGGCCTACCTGTTTCCCCATGTTTCGCAAGTTGCTAAAGTCACGTAAATACAATTAATCACAGATATTCTGTACTGTAATTGTTTTGGACGCACCTTCTATTGAGAAGTGTGCCACTGATTGAAAAGTGTAGTTCCTAATCAATTATTATTATTTACTGCAATGCTTAGGTTTAAAAATTATCGAGTCAGACCGTAGAAGAACCAGTCTATGTTTCGCAGCTTCATTACGTCACCGCCCAGTAATTCTTCGTTAACAAAATGGGTGACAAGCCTATTCCCGTACCTCTTTGGAGTACCCATTGCATTATACTGGATATATTGTAGATTTATGGCACAAAAAACATCAATAAATGGCATGTTTTAGAAGTCGATCAGGTAAAAATAAAGATACACCTGGGCACAAGTCATGATGGTAACCTCGGCCTAACCACCGGCCCTAAACAGGCCTATGCACAGGCCTAGCTAGGCACAGCCCCTGTAGGCTCTGGCCTAGGGGCGGCCTAGCCTAGCCTATGATGTCGATCAGAGATAGGCCTTAGATCTACCTAGGGGCCTAGCTCATGTGTAGTTAGCATACCTAGGGCCTATCCTCTATCTCTCGAATCCGGGTCGATTTGGATAGTGCATTAAGATAGGTAGGGTCAAGCCAGCTCCACCACTTTGAATTTACGTAAACACGTCGGGACAATATTTACGGGTTCTTTTGAATGTCAGTATAGTTCGGATAAGCCTTACATGCATCCACCTTGATTGAAGACAAACACTTCTCTTCTGCCCAACTAGGCTAGGCCTACTGTATATTGCTGTACTTTCACTTACAAGAGGGTAGCCTAAAGCAACAGGGGAAGATCCAGTAGGGGAGAGGGACGTCACTGGGAAGGGCTCCCGCCCCGTTTTGCCACTTAAAGGGTCTATTGTCTAGATGGTATATTGTTTATCTATGGATTAGTAATCATTGGTTTCTTAGCAGGAATTTCCTCCTGTGCCTAGTGGATATTAATTCATTTCTGCAGTTGAGAGAACTTAACTCAGGATGACAAATAATTAGAAACTTTTCATGTAGGCATATAGATTGCATCGTTTTATAGTATTAGAATACGGTCTACATTGTTTTATAATTTTCCATTTTATGGTATATTGCGTCTTAGTGTCTTTCAATGACCAAATGTATTTATTTAGTTCAGTAATATTTCTGTATTTAGCATTACGGAATGAGTTAGTATGGTTTCTATATCTATGTATTCCTGTTAAATAGCTTTCTAAGCTTGTGTTCTTGCGGGAAGCATTCATCCACTATATGTAGAAACTTGTGGCCTATATTGGTAGCGACGTTGGCGCTGTACGGGGGGTTAAACCATTATGACATTTCGGCTGCGCGATCGTTTTGACTTTGTGGGTACAGGCTTAAAATTCAATTTGTAGTGGTAGCCGCTTTTAGTGGATGAATGCTTCCCGCAAGAACACGAGCTTAGAAAGCTATTTAACAGGAACACATTGAATCTAAGCTACAGCTGCATGCCGAACATGAATAGTGTTATTAATTCACACAACAAATCTATATTGTCTAAGGAACTTCAGAAGAATAACCCTGCATGTAACTGTCGCCAAAAGATCGAATGCCCACTATCCGGTAAATGCCTCACCGAAGGGATTGTTTATCAAGCTACAGTCAACAAGAGTCGACAACAAGAATGAAGAAACTTACATCGGTCTTACGGAAAATACATTTAAAACTAGATATAGAAACCATACTAACTCATTCCGTAATGCTAAATACAGAAATAGTACTGAATTAAGTAAATACATTCGGTCATTGAAAGACACTAAGACGCAATATACCATAAAATGGAAAATTATAAAACAATGTAGACCATAAAAAATACTATAAAACGATGCAATCTATGGCTACATGAAAAGTTTCTAATAACTTGTCATCCTGAGTTAAGTTCTCTCAACTGCAGAAATGAATTAATATCCACTTGTAGGCACAGGAGGAAATTCCTGCTAAGAAACCAATGATTACTAATCCATACATAAACAATATACCATCTATACAAAGTAATCAAGTTCTGACATCGTTTGTTTCGTATTTAGCTCTACTCCGGTATCGAGCACTCTACTCCTGACGATCTTGAATCTTATACTTCAC
>NW_022755542.1:230984-236884 GCF_011630105.1 Anneissia japonica | reverse complement strand
ATATATATATATTGTATTTTTTTCTTATTCCTTTAACATGGACAAACATCTTATAGAGAGAAAAATTCAGCTTTTAATAGTTAATGAAACACAAAAAATTGATCTTAATGCTCAATGTTAGAAGTGCAGTTGCTACTGCCTTTGTAATTATTAAATTAATTATTCAAAATGGGTGGAGAATAATTATTATTATTAGCATCAACATTATCTTCGTCAACGTCTTCAGCATCTGCATCATCATCCTCATCATCATCAGCATTATCGTCATATCATTATCATATTCGTCATTTTCATTATTATTATCACGTCAGTGTCCAAGTGGGGTTTTGAGCTCTTAACATCAATTATATATCAGATAAACTGTAACAAACAAAATGATTGCAATGATAGGAGGTTTCATCATCTTGGCCTATTCTTATTTTCATTTTTCCTTGACAGAACCTTAGCATTATTATATTTCACGTCATCTTTTGAGCATATCATGCCTATTAAGGTAAAGGACAACTTCCTTTTTGTCTGATCAATATTTTGACAAATAACATTAATAAATTATGAATTTGTTTTTATCACATACAATCAATTAATAGCCGTGCTTTGATGTTTATTGCCTGTTAACGTACATTTTATCAATATTTGTAGAAACAAGTACAAATACATAATAGGCCTAGGCCCTATCTATTGACTGTTGGTAATGGAGTAATCAATAAACACATTGTATATCAATAGATTCGATGTAATAGTATCCGTTTCTTTTTAACAACTTTATTGTTTGAAAAATAGTAGTTTCCTTTACCGGTAATATTGACCTTGGAATAAATTCATGATTGGCAACAGCCTGCACGTTTTCAATTTTTGAGTGAATTACGTCAACCCGGTGTTTGTAAACCAATTAACCTATTCCATGGTAAACCAGAGAGTTGCCACGCGCAGACCCAGAGCTAATGCTGACACTCTCACAAATGGGGACTAGGGACGAATTCCCCTAACGACAAGACGATCTCAGAGCGGATTTTTTGTTTGATGATCTTTTTTTGTATTTAGTCATAAGGAGTGTGCCGCTGTAGAGTCTGTTGGGTCGCTTCAGTCACTACTCTATATTTGCGAGTGAGAAATTTATTAAAAATTAAAAAAATAAAAATGATGATGATAATGATGATGATGATTACGGCACGGTATGCTTGAGTCATGTGCTGGGATTAACGCAAGCATGCGAACCCATGGCTGGGGACAGAGAACAACCAAAGTTCCTTTTGTCAGTGTGCAGCCACGAAGGTATATCCTACCAGTTGCCGAAACCCAGTTTGCCGAATCCCAGATTGCCGAGTCCAATTTGCCGAAACCCAACTTGCAAATACGGGCGGCCAGTGTGCTTAGATCAGTGACGTATCTAGCTGGATATTTTAGATTGTGGTTCATGGGGTCACGAAATTTGAGTGGGTAAAAAGCCAGAAATTATATATATAACGCGGACGTGCTACAGATAAACTTAAAACGGATCGGGCAATGTGGGTATGAGTAGACTATAGTTCTTTATGAAATTTAGGTTGTATAGCGTTAATATTGGAGGACAATCATCGAGCATGTACAGTATAGAGAAGTGCATATCAGTTATCATTTGTGGGTTCGGCAAAGTAGATTCGGCTTATTTTAATGACTTTCTACAATATTTTATACAAGTAATTACGAGCGCAGTTGCAATGGATGGACTTTGATATTTGTTAAAGAAATATTTGTAAAACTTGTGATATTTCAATTGCTTCAGAAATATGTTTTCAAAAGTGTTTTTAGTGCATTATGCTGTAGCATGAAGTAAGCCTACGTAAATACCTGAACATTGAATAAATTCAAAGGATACAGAGATTAATTAGTATAAGTAAGCCTAACTAAATACCGAAACGCGCGTGTGATTGGGTGGATCGCGTCACATGACATTCCCAGCCCTGTTATCACCTAAGCAATAACAATGGCCAGCCAAAACATACAGAATTAATAAATAAATACGAATAAGAAAAATATATTACAATTTATATTAACTACAAAGTATGAAATAAAAATGGAAGCTAAACATCGATAAAGGAAACGAATAAATAAAATAAAAACATTTTTTTTTCATGACTTGCACCAGGCTGTGCAGGATGGATTGATGCTAAAATGGTATTTAATTGGTGTTCTTAATAGATGTCGTTGATTATTATATTTATACATGCTTTCAAATTTAATAGTTCACCATCTTTTAAAGATACAGTACCAGCATTAATACTAAAGTTTTCGTGCCGCACCTTTAGGCTGCTACGAACAAGAGGAAACAGTCACCAAGACACTGTATGTAGCGGTAGCATTTACTGTAGAAATAAAAATTCCGAAATAAGCAATGCGAAATTACCAAAGAACGTCTCCTAAGTATCTATGTAAAACACAGTGAGCATGCGCTGGGGAATGCTAGACAGACAGTGAGATGCACACTGAGTAAGTCGAGTTTCCGAGTGGCGAGCACCCAACGCACCTCCCTCCCCTGGATACGGGCCTGTGTTATGGTTCATTTCAGCCCCTGTCGTTGTGGAATGATGAGAACATGTATCTACCAAGAAGCGCCTCTCTACGGCTGCTAGGTAGTCACGGACCACGCCCATACGCAATCCAGCACAATGACGCTGCAAGTTATGGATTATTTTCAATTTCCTACCTCTAAGTGACGTTGTCGAGCATGTGCAATATTACCAAACGACGTCTCATGAAATCATTGAGCATGCGTTACTACCAAACGACGTCTGCGAGGAGGGTATGAACTAAAAATGGGAAAAAACTTTTTTTATGCGACAATTGAGCATGCGAAACTCGTGAATCAAGCCAAAGCGATGGTTACGAAATAAAATGAGAATTCCTGTCAAATGCTCTATTTTGGCAACGCGCCTAGTATAGGCCTACACTATCATATAATTATTGTCAGGGAGTTGTAATTAAATTATCGTACACGAAAGTTTATTTGGCTCTATCGTCGTACGTACGTAGGCCCTATGCATTGACAAGTCGATAATAATAACCACATAAACTGACACTAGCCCAGGCCTAGGCATCCAAGGGCCAGCCTATCTAGGCTAGGTTAAGCCGCATATTGTGACGAGAGGTGGTGCCGTACGATATCTCAAAGATAAAGAAGGTTAGGTTTGCCGCTGAGATAGCGTACGGTACCGTGGTCTAACGTCGTACGTACAAAATGCATTGACAATCCGAAAAAGTAGCCACACAAACTAAAGATGAAGCATAAAATTGGCCATGGCATAGTGGAGTGTATTTAAATAACTCGTCCAACCCAGCCAGCAGAATAAATAAAAATAATTAATTTTTTTTTTTAATTGAATACAAAAAACAACAAGTCTAGTTATGGTGGCCTGCACCATAGCCCATACATACACTGGTTTATGTATTTTATACTTTCCACATTTCTAATATACATTACTGTATAGTTTTTATTACTTTAATCATGTGACCGTAATGTAAATAACACAGTGGCTACTATCGTAAACCAATTCCTGTACCTGTAGGCTTTTTATGTTTATGTGTCAACCTTAACAGAAATGCATTGAAGATGGTAGGTTATCCTCAAAAATATGTTATTTTATTAAGTTTGAAAATACAAACCGGTCGTACAGGTTTTTTATAGGAAATATTTCTTGTTAGCTATAGTGTTGCATACGTCTAAGGCTCTATGAAACTAGATTTGGGAGAGCGGGAAGTCATTTGTCTATGAGTGGATTCTTCAATTTTTGAAAATGTGTCTGTCCTTAAGCAATGGAATATATTTGCATTTGAACTGTGCCTGATCAACTAACATGATAGAGCATGTTAATTTTTTTTAGAAAATAACGTTCTGTTAAGTAGGGGTTTGTGCTGCAATCAATCAAATGAACAACAATATTATCAACAGGGGTAGATCCATAAGAAAACAGAGAGACCCGGCATTTGAAAACAGAGACCTAGACCAAGGAGGTATAAAAATAAAAATACCTCCTTGCCTAGACATAACGAGAAAAAGACCCTATGTAGGTCTCTGTTTTCGAGTGGTTCTCCAGTACTGGGTCTCTGGTTTCTAGACACCCGTGCTAAGGTCTGGATCCGGCGCCTGAAGTTGTTGTAGTGAGGATAACAACAACATATGGACGACTACCTGCTTAAACCTAGTTTTATTATTGTTTTTATGTCATATGACACTCTCGCAGGTGTGCTGCAAGTGGGATAACATTTTAATTGTGTAATCTACACCATTGATACCAAAAATATTTATATATACGGGCTTTTGTTTGGATACATTTAATAGATGAGGATGAGGAGGATTATGATGATGCTGATGATAACGAGGGCCTAATGATGAGGATGATGATGATGATGATGATGATGATGATGATGATGATGATGATGATGATGATGATGATGAGAATTTAACGTAGTGATCTAGTGGATCATGATCAAGCCAGTCATTTTATGTGAACCAACCTGAATCAAATAACGTGCTCAGCTTAATCACCTTATTGTGATCCAGTGGAGCATGTTGATTCATCATGATTAACCTTGGTTAACGTGATAAATTAATTCATGAAATCGAATTCAACCAATCAGCCTTCAATTTATTAAACAGGTCCCAACCTCATTGGTTGTGCTTCTGGTAGGTCCCAACCTATTGGTTGATCTTGTAGTTTCTATGCAACACATTAGCAAAAATAGATCATGATGATGGTTTCTGTATGAACGGTTTTCTCTAACATGCTAAAGTTATCATGATGAATAGATCATGATTTATCACAATATCTTATGTGAACGTGCTGAGTGACAATAATGATGACAATATCATGAAAATTGTATTGATGATGATGCCAATAATGATGGTGATGGTAGTACATAATAATAATGATGATGATAATGATGATGATGATGATTAAATCTATGTCTAACCATAAAGTGAGGATAATTACATTTAGATGTGGTTGCAACTGAACAAGTATTGAAACCAGAAAAAGAATCTAGGTCGAATCATACCTTTAGGATGATGGTATCGGCGTCCTGAAGTGAACTCCGCGTGGACATGGCCTTTACCCTCCATTCTGGTTTCCAGTAGAAAATCAAAAAGAGCATCCCAACTGTCAGTATTCCAAGAATATAACAAAGACATGTTTTCAGTTTACTCTGCTGATACCCATGCAAGTCCTGTAAAGAAGAAAACACGTCCACGAAATGTCTTGACACTATTGTGGTTACATTAAATTGACCGGAATGCGAACATACACACTCGTTGATAGAATGTTTATTTTTATTATCATTATTATTCTGCGGTGGACTTTATTGAAGGCTTCTGCCTTCTGCGCGATTATCAATGTATAATTTTTGCGGATGAGATGTAGTGGTAGTACAAGCGGGGGTCTGGGGGAAAGGACCCTTTCGTCGGAAAAACCTCCCTCGTTGGTCAAGAAGCATGAATCATTTTGTCATAAAGTGTACTAGTTGATAGTTGCAGGGCCAGTAGCGAGCTTTGTAACCCAGCCGTCGGAGCAATTTGACCCAGCTGTTGGGAACTCCGAGTAGTGAAATAATTTTTCTCTAAGATTTTCAGGATTTAAGGTCTAACGAAAAATCGTGTTTTCTCCGACGAGAATATTGAACAAGAGAATCTGTTCTGTCTCTTGCAGTTAGTCATGAACACACTATAACATACTTTTCCCGATAAGATAACGTATCCCAGACGGTATGAGTCCCGGAGACATAGACCTACGCCGTAGAATTCGACGAAATCAGAAAAAAAAAATCCCGACGGAACAACTTATGTAATGATTACCCCACCGAGTGTAAATGAGATTTATTTGTATTGAACAACAATATTTTATGAATACATACATATAAAACCTCAGGAA
>NW_022755542.1:226762-230658 GCF_011630105.1 Anneissia japonica | reverse complement strand
CTATTAGCATCGTAGTATGCGACGGATACATGGCATTGGCTTTTGACTAACTTTGTAAGGGGCAATTGAATCAATGTCAACATAACGAAGTAGGAGGGGTATTGTTATGATATGATATGTAAATTATTTTGTGTAGTGCTTTTAAAATAAGCAAAATAATGATCGGTTTCATTAGTATAGTACCGTAAGCCTGATAATAACAACGACGTGTTATCGTACTTAATGATCACATGTCAGGTAGGGCAAAAACATCGTTCCCATCAATCGCCTGACACAAACATCGGACAAGCATGAATATACTGTCATGAAGATACTCAACCACGGATTTTCACAGTGTTTGAGACAATGATTTGTTATGGTTTGCAAAATTCACAACCATGGCAACCGTACGCTTGCAAATAAATATCAATAAACGTTTCCACAGTAACATAATCGTTACTCACATTATGATCTATGGCCTTACCCTAAAATTTGTATGGTGAAATTGTCAAAAGAACCAACGTCAGCACAACCAAGTCAGTAAATTTACTAAGATCTTAAAGTAGTTGTTTACATTAGATTTAAGATTTGCTTAATATGAGTAATATTCTAATAGAATCAACCTTATAAGAGGGTGATGCGGAGTGTAGATACTGTTCTGCGTGTTAATGAATTTTAAACGTTGGAAGAAATCTTACAGAATGTTTTGTCATTTGCAAAGTTGTTTTTATAATGTCGTTCTGACTAACGCGACGATTTATTTGTATGGAAACGGTTTACCCAATGGAATAAAAATAATCTATACACTGTCCATAAATCAATTGCTTCTAGAAAAATAATTTGATATCCCTACATGCTCAAGATACGACGTTTGGTATGAACTCCGAGGTGTTAAGAGACCAACGTGGGAGAAAGTGCCTTCCACAGACACAATCCGACCTCACAGCGAGATTCGAACCTTGACAACTCGAGAAAGCCTGAACCGGATCTGATGCAGCTAACTGCGCCAGTGGCGTATATAGGAGTCTTTAAATCGGGGTGCTAATGGGTGGGGGTGCTAATTGATGGGGGCGAATGTGGAGAGGAGGGGGATCGATGATGAAGTAAGGGGACGCTAGATCGCAAAATACGGTGATGGTGATTTTATCTACTTAAGGGTGGGGTGTTGGGGGTGGGGTTTTTTTTTTTTTTTTTTTGGGGGGGGGGGGGGGGGAGGCGTGCGCCCTGGCGCACCCACTACATACAACTGAACCGCTCAAAGACATACACAAAATTCAAACATGTCAAAGACGCGTGCAATTTCTTTACAGGTAAAAATATTTGTGCCATTCACGTTTTGATTCATATGTGTTGCTGCACAGTACTGTATATGCAGCAACGCGTCCGCCTGAGGAGACACTTCCTATGATAAAATGGGTCTTGAAAGCAGAGACACTGCACTACTTATTGGTTTTTGTATAAACACAATTGACTTAGCTGTCGATTACGACACTTGATGATATCTAAATTAAGAAGTCAATGAGACAGTTATTCGTACTTATTAAAGTGTGTATGCCTTTCTAAAGTGTTCTAATGATCGGAGTTAGCAATTGCTGTAAAGTAGATTTTAATGCCTATCGTAATAAATATATATTATGTTTGATTTTGAGCCTATATTTCGTGTTAAAGATGTTAAATACTGTAATAAGTAGGCCCAGGGAACTGGTAGGCCTACTACCGGGTACTGTAGTTGGTAACGGACGTTTACGCTAAGCCCCGCTCTATAGATATTGATGCGAAGGTCCTAAACTTCGACAGGTAAACTTGTTTGTTTTGGGGACGTATCTGCTTTATTTTATTTACCGTCACATGAGTTATCGATAAACAAAAATGATCGACTCACGAGAAAATTAATAAAGTCACGGTTAAAAAGATGATAAATTTCACGCTGCTTAAATGTTGCAAGGGTGCTTGGTAGCAATCGGCAATAAACACAAACGCTACCAATTTTATTTAGCAATGGGGAGTTTTGTTTTTTTTTAATCGGCAACATATGACGTAAGAGACCGTATGCAGATAATTAACCAACTTCAGGTTTCTGTGAGCTAACAGACTTGGTCTGTTTTTCATCTGTTTTAACACAACGCAATAACAGTTATGCGTATAATTTCGCATGCGCATGCTTAAAATTAGCGGAGCCAAGTCTATCAAAAGTTTCGATTTTGAAAACGTCCTATTACAGTACAGTTTTATTAGATTTTATTTCGCTTTCCTTAAGGCTTTGATTCAAAGGCGCTTCATATCCTAAACTCCATGTCCTGCGTTTATAAATAGCGCCACCAACAAAAGAACTAGCTTACCACTTCATCTTCGGTTCCTTCATTTAAGACAGCTCTTTCTACAAGTACTGTGTGAAAACCACCGCCTGAAATACAATAAACATATATATTAATTGTTTTTCTCGGAAATTCCTAAAACAATGCCTTTACCTTGAAATACTGTATAATATTTTTAAAATAAATTATAAGTCATTCAATACAAGGCCAAGACCACAAAATGGAAGTAACGATCTATAAATTAATTATAAAGACGTAAATAATTTATATTTATATTTGTTTTGTTCATCTGGAACAAATGTATTTACTCCACTTATTTACTTACTTACGAACGTACGTAACTTACTTGTTCTCTCCACAGGCCTTGAGATTAAGATTATTAAATGGTGCCGTTAGAGTTATATTTTGTTTTATTATGCAAACACCATAAAAATAAACAATCAAAGCAGTTCTCCGTCTTTTCAAATTAAAAAAATATTGACAGCATGTAGATTCAGTGCTACTGGTAGTCTGTGATTCAGAAACTTTGGCCAAAGCTCATTTACTGAGTGGTGAAAAGGCTATCAGCACACAACGTTGATTTTAATTACCAATAATACTGTGCAGTACTTACAAATCTAGTTCACTTTGTTACTCTCTACTTTTCACAATTACTAACGACAGAGTTGTCCGCTCGTTTGAAATCCTACGATTAGGTATACTGTTAATCGATTTAGTATCGTACCGCATTGATTAACGTATCCAATAATACTCAACCTTGTTTTTATCCCAAAGCTAGGCCAATATAGGCATATTTCTTTACTTAGACCTAGTTCTACTCAACCTTGTTTTTATCCCTCAAGCTAGGCCAATATAGACCTATTTTAAAATATCTCAGTATAACCGACGTTGTATAAACCGTTTCTGAATGTAAAAACTAGCCTGTTCGTAGGTCACTTGTAGGCATAATAATTATTACGGCGGTATATCTTCGTCGGTCTTCGTCAAGTGAAGTGTAAGGGGTATTCATGTACTAAAATCCTCGGTTAAAATCCGGCTAGCGTCGGGTTTGAATTGGAGTCTGATCGCTCTCGGTTCCTCGAATCACCCTCACATGAGTTAAGCGTTGCTGGTCCCCAGGCGCCCAGTAAAATTTCTAATTCCAAATTTAGAATAATCACCCAAAATAAAGAAATAAAAAAGTCGAAAAAAATCGAAAATGGTATCTCTATGTGCAGCATAAAGAGGAAGACAAGGGAGAAAACAACAGGCTAGTATAATGGGATGAATTGTACATTTAGCAAGGGACTGTAACTTGTCTTTTGTGAATCTATATTTTTTTACTGTAGGCCTAATCGTTTTTAACTTTTAACGAGGCCACGAGTAAAATTTCGTTTATATTGAATTAATAAATTCCGTTGATGAACAATGTTTGATCCGATTTTATATCATATTCTTATATATTTGAGCACTGTGTTATTATCTATTTTATATATATATATAATATATAATATATATATATATATATATTATAGGCCTATATAATAATTATTGACAGAGGTTGACGTGTTATGAAACAAAATATATATTATATATATATATATATATATATATATATATATA
>NW_022755542.1:224909-226629 GCF_011630105.1 Anneissia japonica | reverse complement strand
TATATACACCCCAGCATTTGTTACTCCGTAACCCATGATTAGGGAAACCGTGCCGGTATCCCTCCGGGGCAGGAGGTTAGCATTACTTCCACATCGAAAAAAAGGTTTATCGCTCTGAATTTATTTTTCAACATCCGCCTATTACGCTAATGGCTCATGTACATTTTTAAGCAAGCACAATTAAGGATCAATTATTGTGTAATATAAGCTGCATATAAATCTCACATTCTTTCAGTGCGTATCTATCAAAAGAAAAGTCGATATTATATTATCAAAATTGTAAATAGTAACTTAATTCAAACGACGCGACAGGTCCGTAATTGTGCCTATTTTGCAGTAACAATCAAATGTGTATTGAAGCGTATGTAAATTCAATATTCATTTTAAAGAGGTTGTTATGGTGACGCGCATTCATGCTTTTATATTTGTTAAAAATCTTAACATGCTGAACCGTGTGGTTAACAGCACTACCACATGCACTGTCAAACTTCATGTGACAAAACCTATTATTTGCTTGAAGGAAATATGAACATTCTTAGCTTTCCTAGGGCCTTTTATATTTAGGGCTAGATGTTGAATATAAGACAATAATGAAGACACAAGTGAATCAATTAAACTCTAGTCTAAAAGTGTTTCTTTTTTCACAATATCATGGTATATTAGGAATATTCATGAGTGACTAATAGTTTCCTAACTACTAAATATTTTTGTGGTACATATTATTAGGCAGATTCCAAGTATTGTTATGAGAGGTAAAGTGTTCGTTGGTTCATTCACCTTAAGTATTGATGTCAGTTGTCAGCCTATCGTGTACCGTAACATTAGGGCCTACATTTGGGCTGACAAGTTCTGCGTTCAATGTATTGCTTTGATTTATAGAGAACGTTGTATTTAGAGAGAATGATTTAGATGTTGAAGTAATTTTTATTGGCATGTGTCGCTTTAAAGTACATTACGAAGCCGCTAAAGACGTTATTATGATTGTGTAAAAGAGGTATATTACAGGTTTAAAAACTACTATAATTTGTTGAGAGATAGTATTAGGATATACAGTAGTATTTAACATTTTGACGAAGACAATAAAACGTAGATCATCATAATAATAATGATGATAATGATGATGATAATGATGATGAATTAGAAGAAGATGATGATGATAAAGATGATGCTTTTTGCCCCTCCCCTATTTTACTTCCTAATAATAGTTTTCTGGCTTTTGTAGGTTATGATCTGGTGTGTTTGACGTCAAAGAACTCAAATCCAAATGGGGGTCTATAACGAAAGATGATGTTTATGATGACAAATATAAAAATTATCATGATGATTAGGAAATATAGAGAATAGAGACCTAACGTAGATTAAGTTCAGAATGTTGATGGTCAGGTGCTAATTTCAGTCCAACTAACAAGATTACGAATTTGGCGCGCATTGGCAATAAGTTCGTGTACTTAAACGTGCTATCAGTTTTAATCAACGTGACGTGAGCAAGACGTCCTTGTATGATTGAAGCTGCAAAACATGCAGTTACTTGATAAAGCGGAGGATGTTAATGTTAAATATGAAAAAAAAACAATGTTGGTTTCAATTCATGAGAAAATAAATTTATGTAGTTAATTCCCTTGGAGTATAACAAAAGCAATGAGTTCAATGCACAATAGGCTTACCGACGTCCACCACAGCGTTGATCGTTAATATTAAGCTGTGTATTCCTTATTCCTAG
>NW_022755542.1:223404-224797 GCF_011630105.1 Anneissia japonica | reverse complement strand
ATAATGAATAAATGTAGTTGGCAATACTAGCAACGTACAGTGCTCGATACACGTGATAATGCAGAGCGTAAATATTGAAAAATGTAGAACTTGGTATAATCACTCTACAGACTGTTTCATGCTAATGCAATCTTCAGGGGTGAGAAAATACAAGGATTGTGTGAGTATATGAATGCTAAGGCAGGTTAAAATGCAAATGAGTTAATTGTTTTTAAGTAATTATTTGTTGTTGTGCTTGCATTTAGACAACAGCTCGGTTCTTTTTTTTAGTATTGACTGTTTGTCTGAATATATTATGTGAAGTTTCTCGGTTATGCATAAGGTTGCAGCGTTTTGTTTTTGAGGAGTAAGTCGATGCTTTGTCGATAATAGACCATATATTGTAGGGTGTGTTTTATTTTCCATACGTATTTGGAGAGTACGGTGCTGTTCTGTGTTTGGGGGTGTTAAAAGTGTATTTGTAGTTTGTGTATCGGGTTTTGAACGGTGTGTCAGTGAGCCCGATGTAGCATCTTGTGTCATCATTTGATGATGGATGAGGTGAGGCAATTTCCAGAGAGTGGACATTCATTTTTTTCTGCAATTGCAGAGTTTTATCTCGCTGTTGTTGCTTAGCAACCAGAAGCAGTTTGTTGTGGGCTCTGACATTGTTCTTGTTGAAGGTGTTTACCTAGTGTGATAGCTGGTACTTGTGCGTGCCATGTGCTACATGTTAGGCCATGTGGGCCTTGTATTTTGAATAAAGTGTGCTAGATACATATATACATATATATGTATATAAATGTATATATAAGTATATATATGTATATATATATACGTATATATATAAATGTATATATGTATATATATATATATATATATTATGTTCCGTAACACGTCAACCTCTTTTACTTACTTATATATATATATATATATATGTTTGGAACTGTCTCTTATACACATCTAGATGTGTATAAGAGACAGTAATAACACAATGCTCAAATATATAAAAACATGATATTATAAAACCGTATCAAACATAGCTCATCAACGGAAGGTCCTTGTTATAGTTGTATGAAAAACAGAGGTATCTGGTTCGCTATCTCGGTGGGGATATTACGGATCTAAGACCACTAGTTTCAACTTGAGGGCTCACACATAATGGAGCAAATTTTTAAGCTACATAATAGCTTTAGGTAGCAACTGGTAAATCATAGGAAATAATATTTAAAGCAACTTGCTCTATAGCACTGGGGACACAAATAATGTATGAATCAAATAGATAATGATACAGTGCTCAAATATATAGGAAAATCGTATCAAACATAGTTCATAAAAAATTACCAATTATTATATTTGTATGAGAAAAGGTCTCTGGTAGGAACTTGATTTGATTGTTTTTATTTTTTTTTCT
>NW_022755542.1:210793-223024 GCF_011630105.1 Anneissia japonica | reverse complement strand
TATATATATATTCAACACAAGGGGTGGAATTCAAGATTATCTAATTATCTTCGAGATACCGTCTTAGGTAATGTAATCTAATCTAATTCTTTTTTCGATTGATGTTTCCAATGGAAATTTTGAAAATACGGATACATTTCTATTTTAATAATAAGTTCAGAAATGGAAAATTTACTACTCGAACTCACATTACTATAAAATTTGTTTCCAGTCGTCTATAACCTATATTAACTTAATTAAGCCTACTCCGAGAAGTGTATATAGTAATGTGTTTGCACATACAACACCAATACCAAGATTATCTCGTAACATAAACTATATAGTGTTGTGTGTACACTTATAACGTAGCTTATTCCTCACTAATAAACATTTTTCGAAAATATTAACGTTGCTACTCACCCGACATGCTTTTAGTCTATGTCAATCTCAATGCTGACGGTCCCAGCTATCGCAACGTCAAATGCGTTTAAGATTGCGTTACAACGTCGACGCGTTGTCAACTATCCGCATCAGTCTATGTATAAGAGAACAGAAATGTCGAAATACACAAACTGTGGATGGGGCACAATTACACAGTCTAGTGGAAAGAATAGTGCGCTCGCACGCTTGGCGTACACTCATGTGGGTAATGCCGTGAATCGTTTCAAACCCAGCCCTAGGTTGGTCAAGAGTTTGGAATGATCCATTATAATTTAAAGGTAAATGTATATTAATTATCTTAGTTATGCTTATATTAAGTCACGAATTGCCTAATTCAAAACCTTTTCGACTATTAGGTATGGAATATTCATCGATAATGATCAACCAATGTTAGACATCCATACACTGTAGTACAATTAATTAATTGCCAATATCACCATGGTAGCACTAAACAATTTTGCCAAACAATTTTTAGTCGTATGGTCATACATTAATTCTATACTATGAGAAGAAACGGTCTACGTAAATTGAAGTGCGTAATGCATGTTTTATAACCAATTTATTGCCTTTTAAAATGCTATATTATGATGAATAATTCTTCATTTATGTTTAAACTTAAAGTAAAACTATTACGAATAAATGGAAATAAGTAATTGACAAACCTAATTGAAATACACAGTAAAAATCACCAGCATCATTTTTATATGGACGCACGTCTATATGTATTTAAGCAGTCTTTTTTTAATATTTTCTATTTTTCTTTCAGTATAATATAAAATGTCATAATTTCATAATTTAAAAAGGATAAATTATAAAAAAAAAAAAAAAAAAAAAAATTAACTAACAGGACAACGTATTTTTATTGTGGCCAATAATATTTCCATCCTAAAGTTCTGTTCAGTGCCTTTGCTAAGTTGTATAAAATACCCCAAAGCATACATCTAACGTTGTACTAATATAGTTATTATTGACGAAGCCAGATGGAGATGATTAGTTTTAAGGAAGGTCTATTAGCATCAGCCTTCATATCTGCGAACTCCAAGCGGATGTGGTACGGTATTGCGCAAAAGGTTGGAAAATATACTTTGCCCAAAGAGTTCGAATTTGGAAATCATTATTCAAATACGCACTTGAATTGCTAATATTGAATATATTTGTCCATTTAAAATGGACATTTTTGCAGGCAAGTGTATGGTAAAACTTCAATACAATTAAATACAAGCAATATAAACAAAATAAGGTTTACAAAAGATACTTAAACTAATATTAAAATACAGATACAATTCCAAAAGAACATCAAAGTATAGTAAACATTATATATGTAAGATGTACTAAGGAATCCATCTATAAATTGAAGGTAAAGATACCTTTCATTTAAAGATGGATTACAATCGTGTTTTCAGCAAAAGAGCAGTTTAACGCAATCATTTTAATAATTTTAGAAATTCTGGAAATATGGACACCATAATCTCCTTTTCACCCTCTATGCCTATATTTAGCATTTTGTATCGTTCACACCAATTGTTGACACTGCTGACACAAAAAGACTACTCAACTCCTGGAATACAAGGTCAGAGTTATAACGACGTGCAGGTGCACCAGTTACCTACAAACCATCTCCGGAAATTCTCCGGAAATTCAGCGGAAATTCTACGGAAATTCTTAAACAGTGATATCAATTATATTACGATATGTTTCTATTCACCAAAAGTGTGATTCGTTTGAAACAGATCTTGTGAATGCTAATTCTGATATTGTATTATTTCCTTATTTGCTGTAGTAAATCAGATGCCAGTTTGGCGGCAGTCTTTGGGCGATTACCTGTTTACCAAATCATCGAGATCAACCAGGTGACAATTCTAGCATACGCGTCAATATTTTATGCGTCTCATACTCTTAGTCTTTTCGATATCACTAAGAGTCACAATGGCTCAATAAGAATAGCAAACATTGATTGAACATTGTAATTATGATAAAATTTAAATAATTTCTTATTATCGACATTAATTCATGTTGTTTCTGCTAATATGTTATTTCCAAAACTGTATTACATAATACATCAAAATAAGCAACCGCAGGATAAGACCTCTGAATATATGTTTAGTTCTCTTGATGTTTCATCAGCAGAAAATTGCACCACATCAATTTTGTTTTAACTTTGTCGTGTTTTTAAATTTTCATGTTCTTTAATATTCAAAAGCAGTGCATTCGCTATTAGGACTAAAATTTTGACAAGATGGAACTAATGAGGGTGTTCCATAATTAGGTATCAAAGTGTTTATTTGCTTTTAATTGTGGTAACAATCACAACGTTTAAAATATTTGAATAGGATCACGTGATTTCAAATATTAACAGCAATGTATTTGTTACCATAATTATAAATTGTTTAACATTTAATGTGTTTTGGCGTGAAAGCGTAATGCATTTTGTTAAATATTCTTTCCATCAACGTATCTAATATATTTTTTAAGATATAAAAAAAACCAGATAAAACTTTGACTCCCTTGTCAGTACAGGAAATCATATGTTACAATTATACATCCAAGTGTGTCAAATTACAAACTATTCACACAAAAAATAAACAAACATGTGCATGGGAATGTTCAAAACAACATATAAATGAATATTTAATTCATAGGATATCAGCCAAGTAGTTTTGAGAAAACAGCTTCAAAAGATTTCAAAATCAATAACTTATTATTTGGATTTGTGTTTTTATTATCTTTGTTATATTTGTTATTTTAATATCCTTTTCATTTAGATTTAGTGATTGATATTTTGCAGAAAAAGAGCAAACACTTGCAAGTGTTCAAAATTCTGATTCTCAAACATATATACACTGTCTCTTATACACATCTAGATGTGTATAAGAGACAGTATATATATATATATAAATTTTAAAAGGCAAATGGGAAAAACTTTTTTTTATCAAAGTTCACCATTTATTATCAATTTCAATATATCATTATCTTCTGTTTATACTATTTGGTAAACAAATGCTTTTGAAATAATATCAATATTATAAGGCTGAAATAATATATATATATATAATAATATGTATAATTCACCTGTCTTTTGATATGGTTGAGTTGCTTCCAAATGTTCCGGAATTTCGCTTTGTTACTCACTGAATTATAGAACATATTCCCGATTCTCTCTTACTGTTAAATTGTTTCCCCCATTTTCTCGTACCATGGTTATGGAACGTGTGGGTCCAATTAAATCGCTCGATCGATGGTAACTAATGCTTTTTTATCCATTTGCAGTTACTTAAACTAGTACCATCAGTGATCCGACGCGCGTGAGCTGCAGTACAACGACCCATCGTGACAGTTAATGCGACGATAATGCATTTTCTGCAAAACCATTTTTTTTTCAGTTTTATTTATATATTTTTAAAAATCCAAATTGAAAAATAATATTAGAACATCTAGATGTGTATAAGAGACAGTATATATATATATATATAATATTCTGGCTTTTGATAATGAGGTGTACGATTTTTTTTCAAAAAGTGAAGAGTATAGTTGCTAATAAACATCATAATAGTTCTAAAAAATCAATTACAGAAATTAGCAAGTAAACACAACACACAAAAAGTGAAACTTCTAGAAGAGCTTTCTAAGAACACCTAAAAAGAGTCCACACATAAGCTGATCTTTGACCATCATGGGTAAACACTAATTGAAATTATATGGGTCCTTGCTTGAGCACTCCACAAACACATTAACATTATTTGAAATATTGACATATACAATAGGGCCTATAGGCCATAACGATAGTACTACAGAATATATCAACACGTTTGTCGAAATATATATTCTATGATATCCGTAGTACTACATTAAAATTCAATATAAAACCAGATGGTTAATAGAATATTTTATTCTAAGCGAGGTGTGCTTTTCTTTTATGTTCCGTTAGAATTGTGAAAAACTATAGCCTGTAAAGCACCGGTGGGCAAACTGCGGCCCGACAGCAATTTTTTTCCGGCCCGCGAATATGAAATAAAAACCCTATGTGTGCGGCCCGCCAAGCAACATTGGCTAGAAAACACCTTATTTTTTACGGCCTGACACCGATAATATGTAAAAAGTAATATTAAAGTTGGGAATGAAGTGGTGTAAAAGTAGTGATTGGAGGTTTTTAGGAGCGCACTGGAATGATCGAAGTTTGGGTGCGGCCCTCAGTGTTAAATCAAAAATTCACTTTGGCCCTTCGACCGATTGTTAATGTTATGCCCACACCTGCTGTAAAGTATAATGGAGCGAGTAAAGAGCAAAAACACGGCTTGGTTGTAAAGAGACAGGAATGTGTTAAGGATCTAGGTATTTGAATGAATATTCATGAAGGCTTGCTCCTTAATGAGATAATGAATTATGCTCTACGATTCTATTTATCTTTTCTGCATTTATGTTTCCATGTTATTTTTGATGTTCAAGGGAAATGGTAAATGTTTGCATTTTTTAGGGAGAAAAGAGGGAAGAAATGTATGTAGTATTTTATATTGTATTTGAAAATAAGGAGTAAAGTTTGACACAGTTTTTTTTTATTAGTGGGTAGAGGTAAAATTTGAATTATCGAGAAAGGAGGGAAGAAGCCACATTGAGTTTGAAGTTTTAGTTGTTCTTATGATGTATCTTATAATCATTTGTCTTTAGGTTTTGTGTTTCGGACGCAGCTTTGATTTGCAAAGTGTGACACTGATGTAAAAGTCCAATAGATTTTACTATTATCCAGCATAGCCCCATCGCGAAAACAGCGTACATTCTTAATATTGTGTCACCATGACATAAATCTGGAGCCCCGGACATTTTCGAACAAAATTGTATGTATAACTCGTAAACACTAGTTATGAATATATACCCTCTTTACATAAAAATCGATAACAGTTTTTTAATGAAATTCACTAACGGTAATGGACACTACACATTCAAATGAGACGTTCAATTATACATGCGAAACCATTATGACTAACAATAACATAATTCTACTACCACAATAAAATCAATAGACGAAGAAATATAAATGGAGCATATATACATGTGTACACTACTCTCTTCCTCTTTTATTTGATACCAAACAAATGTTGAACAACTGGTTTCATGCACATTTCGTTAAGAATAATTGATAATAAGTGATACAATTTAGAATAAAGGAGAGAGAAAGAAAAAAAGAAATGTTAAATATAGTAAATATGTGTGGAACACATAGTTGAACAAATGAATTATATATATTAAAGACATAATACTATACTTCTTAAATTTCACTCTACAAACTGCTACATGCGCTGGGCAATCTTTACTAGGGAAAGGAAACGAATATTGTAGGTGTACGTATGGTGGGGCAGGTGGATATATTGTTGCACTGTGTGTTTTGGTCAATAGTTAATCAATAGTCCATAGTTACTTGTTTTTGACTAAGAATTTGTTGTTTTCCCTCTATATAGAAAGCAGTTCTTTTGTTTGTTATCGGGGAAGACGATTTTGTACAGCCGTCAACATGCTAGTTCTTAACCTGGTGGTCAGTCCGTGGTGTTCAAACCACAAGCCAAGCACATATTGACCATTTTCGTCGAGTGTGTGTGGTTGACGAACTTTGAAGTGGTTCATGCTATGCTTCAGCCCTAGGTGCAAACATTCCATGCCTAATAAATATAATAATTTTTTAAAAATCACTTTTGTCCACTTATTTTACTTATCCTACTTAATTTTACAGTTTAAATAGCGTGTCTATTACTTATTTGACATGTAGGCCTAGTGTCTTGGTGATTACCGAAGAGGTGAGAAGATGTCCTGGCTCTTACTAGCTAGACGCGGATTCCTGAATTGTGGGCTTGTATGAAACATTCTACGATAACAAAAAGTCTTAACTTAATGATATAATTTTAATACAGTTACCCACCAATTCGAGGCCCCCTTTGGGACCTGAAAAGTTAGGGTGGTCTCAGGGTTTGGTCTCCTATTAGAGGGTTAGCTTTGTGTCTAAAAAATAAGATTGTTATTTGGTCCTTTGAAAAGTGGTCTTCTCACATTAGACTGGTCTTGGAATTAGAGGGGTCTCGAATCTTCATTGAGTTGTCTTTTGAGCAAATTTAGGTAAGTACTGAACACCAATAGCATCGACTAGGAAGTTAAATACAAACACGGTCGCATAATTTTAGTGTTTTCTTTTCAGAAAACTATGGTCGCATCGGTATATCTGTTTTGCAACAAAATAGTTTCATAAGTAGGTCTGCATCGATTTTGAAAAATCAAATCATATTTAATACTGTTTTAATAATAAATTTTCATAACGTTAGAGAAAATATGTTATTTTGTTGGTGTATTCCTTACGTTATTATATCATCAATATTATCTTAGTTCAGAGTTTTATAGTATTTAGAAGCATATCCTAATATGTGTTTGCGGTATAGAAATGTAAACCTAGTAGACATTGAATTCAGATAGTTTCATCTGGCTTACTTACAAGAACATTTTCCATGTTTATTAGACATTAAGTAACAATTAATGCTAAGTAATATAAGAAGCGGTTTGTTATTATTCATAATTTCCACATATATATTATGCTATATACTTAAACCTAACTTAGTAAGTAATATAGCCAGATATACTATATATATGATATATTAGGCCTATATATAATTCTTCATTAATATTTTCGTAGCTCACACGTAAGATTGTTCAAAACTTAGCATTAGTTTGCACATACTAATTTAATGTAAAAATGTTAAACCACGGCACACCTAATCTCTTAAAAACTTATTCTGATTGGTTGAATAATTACTCATTTCTGATAAGTTAAAATATATTTGAAAGCAAAGCTGGCAATTTCAGTAACAAATTAAGTTATTAATTTTAAACACGACCATCACACTCAAATAATGGATTTGTATTATTCTGCAAGCGATTTGGTTACCTACTCCGTTTCTTGAGAGTGGAATGCAGTTTGACACATATGAACAACGGCTTATTATGGATATGGGTCCAAAGTGCTTACTTTGCGGCTATTAGTGCAGTCAATGAATACTGTAGTCTTTATATCGATAGCATCCATCCGTGCATACCACACTATGTGTGACTAACCGTTTGCATACAACAATACAACATTACACAAATATAGTCCAGTAAAATACATCAATATACCACTGATATGCAATACTTTCATACAAAATTTGTTTAGTCTAACGTTATTAATAATTCATCAATCATAATCAATTCAAGTAACGTAGACGTAGGTTTAGTCGCCTAAATTTGCAAATATATGTTGATGTTATTTGTTGATCAGTAGTCTGCACCATGGTAAATCAAACCCTGAACATCAAAAGTGTACTAATCGTTGACGAGAAAGAAATAAGCAGTGTTGCTTTTAGTGATAAACGTCATCTAGTTACTAAACGATCGATGTTACCATTTATTGACGCGTTTTGCGTTTCATGTCTAATTCAAACCGTCTCTGATTAGAGCAATTACAGTTAAAGTTGCTCTCTGTTATGTGTAGGCTTATCGTAGTCGTGCATACATTAAATTAAACATTTTAATGGACCGGTAGCATTGAGAATGAGAAACTGCTATCTATATTACAAATGGATTGAAGACTCTTTATATTTGAAGTCCATGAAGAAAATTGAGGGCCCATAATTAATTAAATAAACACCCATCAATGAGAGGGCCACTTTAATGTATACCAGTCAATCAATGGAATCTATACCTTTCATTCGTCAGTTTTCCGATTTCCTGACGCGTATATTTAATTCCGCACGATTTGCCGACGAGCCCTGACAGGTGGAAAGGGAGATTCTACTCAGAGTTTAACACCTCTTTAAGACAATATCACATAATCTGTCAGCTGATGCATTTGCAGGAAATTTTAATAGATGTTAATAGTTTAAATAACGTACAAATCTTCAAACATTCACGTGGAGCTTCTAACGACTGCCTTAAACATATTCAGTTGAACATTATTAAGACATGAATTATAAAACAAAGCTATCAATAGGATCTATATTATTTTCCATTATTTCATTTATACTTGGGCTAACATCAATAAATATTCTTGCTTATCCACGATAACTGTATCTGAATATGTTATACATTCATTGTCTGCAAAGACCACATGATAACACAACATTGCTGCATTCACATCTGATCCGAATCAATATTCCGACGCATTTCTGAAATTCTAAAGTTCTGTCCGGATTACTTTACCAAAGTTTCTTTGACAAAAAAACCTGTTATATGCGCATCAGGCCCGTAGAAGCAGTTTATTATTGGTCAGGCCAAAGAAACGAAGCCCCCCCCCCCTTTGACTCCTTAGAGGGGTATTTACCAGGGGCGGCGCTAGAGACTCCCTGATGAGGATCCTAGCTCCATGGTCTATAGCTGAGGTGAAAAAATTTGAAATAGACTATAGTATTCTACCGACGAAGGGTCAGAGGTTTTATTCCCCCAGACCCCGTACCGGTGGCGTCAACACTGGTGTTTTGGCACTTCCAAGATATACAAAAATTGAAACTGTTTGTCCTACAGGGCAGTATGACGCAAGGCTTCTAACCTGTCTTATGCGGACCATATCTTATCAAAGCCAAACTCGACAGCCTATCTAAAAAGTAGTAGCACAGAGGGAAGAGAGACCGCTTCGCCGCTTAATACTCTGGAAACTTTAATGTCCAAATAGAAGAAGCAGATTTATAACGTATCCCGATACCCTATGCAGGGATGCGGGACTGACTCAAGAAGAACTTAGAACTCTTGGAAACAAAGACCAATGGCGTGAAACTGTGTCCAGTATCGCGGCAACAGGCGAAAGATAATAATGATAAGATTGAAAAATGCACATTTAATAACTTTTAATTGCACATTGCTCGCTAAAACACTAAATCGATTTAATGTATGGGCCGATGATGGTTTAAATCAGGTTATTCAATTGAAAATTAGAATGTTAAAATATCTAGTTCTTCGTAAATTTAAAGACCTACTGCAGTTCCTATTCGTTTACCGTGACTTTTTAAAGTTGCCTCCTCACGTATTATGTATCTTCCCGAATTCCCAAAATTGCAACCAGTGTAGAAAATGTACCGTAGTGCATTAATTGGGAGTTATCTGCGACTGAAATACTACCTGGTAAATTTAAAAAAAATTTCTTAAGATATAAATTATCATAACATATATGTATTACTAATACTGGGCATTCAGACTGTGTTCTCGGCGCATGTTCTCGGCACATAATGTTCTCGGCACACGTCATTTTTTGTAGTCTGAACGTGTGCTAATGGAATTTATGTCGAGCACAGAATGTTCTAGCTAGAACCCAGTTGAACCACGTTCTCGGAACAAAATGTTTTCGAACTACGACTCTGGAATGAAGTCTGAACGTGTGCCGAGCATAAAATGTTATAACTGCACAGCAAAATCCTGATTCTTATTTTGAAAAAAAAAATACTTGTTTTAAGCAATTATTTTCTAAAAATAAGTAAATTTTTACTTGTCCATATACTGAGAACTTTTGGCTAACCAAGAATACAAAATTCTCACCAAGAATAATTCTTAGTAAGAATAATATTCTTACCAAGACTACAAAATTCATTCTTGACAAGAATTATATTCTTACCAAGACTGCGAAATTCATTCTTAGCAAGAATAATATTCTTACCAAGACTGCGATTAGCAAGAAAAATATTCTTACCGAGAATAATTCTTAGCAAGAATAATATTCTTACCGAGAATTCTTCTTAGCAAGGATGATATCTTACCAAGAATATAATTCTTAGCAAGAATAATATTCTTACCAAGACTACAAAATCCATTCTTAGCAAGAATTTTCTAATCGAGAATAACATTATGGCCACAGTATTCTTATCAAGAACAGTATTCTTACCAAGAATATCAAGAGAAATATCCTTACCAAGAATACTATTTCTTACAAAGAATAACAATAAAAATAAGATTCCACCTTGTAATTTCGACCTTGGCAAGAATAACCTAGTAATATAAAAATTAATTTCAATTTAATTTCTCTTACTTCCCACTAAGTTGTTGAATACTAGAACTAGTATGGTCTAATCATCCATAAAATTATAACATCTTCCTGTGTCTTAACACAAATCATTACAACTGTACCTTATACTAGCATGAAGTAGAGTACTGCATAATTGAAACTTGGCAGTAGACAAATTACTGAAACACAATACAGTACCTCTTATTTATCTCTGAATTTTATTTAACAAATTATCAATAAATATTGTCGTTATTCTATTTCACATGCTCTTTTTACAAATCTACATGGTAAAGAAATGAATTGCAACAAATATGAAATGAATGAATATAAAATCGTCATTCTACTTTACATGCTCTTATCAGAATAATAAAGAAAACGAATTGCATCAAATATAAAATTAAAAATTATGCTATAAATTACTATTTTAACAAATAAAAAAGTATATGAGTGTACTATATGAATTGAATGAATTTACAGAACCTTTTTTGTAACTTTTAGAACATAATGGGTGAGTAAAAACCTTTATATTATAGACCTATATCAATTATATACAAAAGCATGTAAATATAAAAATGCATAATACAAAATCTGACTTGCCATGCTTTAAAGCTTGATTCCATAAATTACCATTTTAAAGAATGACTGTACTACTGTACTAGTATATGAGTGTCCATACACACAAGCAAGGCACAAGAATTAAATTGAATCTAAAACAGTTTCATGTTTTCTGTAACATTTTAAATAATAATAATAACAATAATAATAATAATACTGTATTTATTCGGCAAAGTAAAAGTACAATTTTGCCAGGAGCAAGGAATAGGCAGGAGCCCCTACAGTAAACTGCCCATGCTCCATCATCAAATGAAATATGTAAAGGAGAAACATTAAAAAGTACAACTGATTTAAAAATTAACTTAACTAACAAAACTAAAAATGTAACTAAAATTAAAAATCCTGATTTGAAAATAAACTCAGAATAGTCAATAAAAAATGTAATATTATAAAGAGCATACAAACATAAACATGTATAACTTACAAAATCGGATTATGCATGCTTTTATTTAATTTGATTCTACTTGATAAAGACAAGTCAATCGCTTGATTTAAACTTGCTAGGCCATTACTGACTCAACTGTTTTAAGCAAATCAGCAGGAGTTTCTTTATCAAGTAGAATCAAACACTGCAGCACGGATAATCCGATTTCGTGGGATTTTGGATAATCAAAATCCAGGAGATAAAAAGCACCCAAAAAAGCTAACAGGGCTTCATCAAGTTTGGATATTTCCACTGTCGTGAGAATTGTTCTGCCAACAACAACATAGCTGTTGGTTGCATCCAGTAAAAGAACAGGAACATTCCCACTTCGACGGGAAACCCAATTTTCTGGATCTTCATGGTCCTATTAAAAATAAAACAACAATGGTTATTATACCTTAAAATCAAAAAATGACTCAAACTGTCCTCCAGCTGAGGTGGCTTGGTGGCGGAGGCAGAGGCAAGCCCCAGCTCTATTTTAGGAAGAAAAATAAATTAAGAGAAATAAATAAAAAATAAGAATTGGTTACATATTATTAAAATATTATTTTATTTAAATAGTTACCTTCAAAATTTCTAACAAGTCCGTCACTTTTTTTGTTTTTTTCCCACTGAATATCTGTGACATGTTTGTGAAGATATGTGTTATCTTTGCATCTGAAGAAAAAAAAGTTTAATGATAAATGAAAAGAATAACTCTGCAAGTACGACTATAATTAAACACATAAAATATTACATAACAATATTATATATATACTGTCTCTTATACCCATCT
>NW_022755542.1:183621-209837 GCF_011630105.1 Anneissia japonica | reverse complement strand
TATATATTCAAATGAGATACAAAATTAGTAAGCAAAACCTAAGATATAAACATTTATATACATTCACAGGATATAATTATGTCTGGTATGTTAATAAGCAAATACCAGCTCAACCACAGGTGAAAGCAGGCCTTTTGGAAGGCAATGAAATTGGAGAGGCATGCTTATCAGCACAAGTACAGTACTCTGTATTCATACATAAGAGACCCGCTACCACTCAATACAAGTATTTAGAATAGTTATATTATTAAGAGAAAATATAAATCATACCAGTAGTGGGTTTGGTTGGAGGAGCAGTATTTCTCTTCGTCATTCCATAGTATCTATTTTGGTATAAAGCCGATTTAAGCATAAGTCTGTAAATCTTCTTGGGGAGCCTTCTGCATCCTTCCCAAGAATTCTGCGGACTTCTTCAATGATCTAAAACAATGAAAATTATTTTGGTATATTTTAAACTGCAATTGATTAATATTTGAAACTTCAAAAGAAGAAATCTTTGTTATATTACTTTCCAATATTTTTATACTCCAATGTTATATAAATGTATAATAAACAATGCAATAATATGCTTATTGAAGTTATTGAAAGTTCTAATTCCATAAAAATAAAATGAAAACCCCCCCCCCCCTAAATTTACTACAAAATACTGGATTTAAAATATCTATTATTATTATTATTATTATTATTATTATTATTATTATTATTATTATTATCATCACTATCAGTTAAATGTTCAAGATTGTTACATTTTTGTATTCCAGCCATGAAATTTCTCCTTTGTGGGATGAATAAAGTATCCTTGTATTCTTGAATCCTAGTTAACTTATTTTTATGTATATTTATTTTATGACAGAAAAATAGTGCATAAACTAGACAAAGTTTATTGCTAGCTAGTGCAATTTCAATTACTGTATATGATAAGTGATTTTCCTGTGTTAAAAACATGAATTGTAAACAAATTTATTTAAGAAAATCATATAATAGTTATAGTCTTTTAAGAACAAAAAAAAATTATGATACAACCCTTCGGTATGCATTTATGATTTTTTATTTTAAATGACATGAGGAAAAGAAATTGCATCAAATCATAATATTTCAATATTGTTGGTTAAGCACAGCTCACTGACTTGGGTAGTTTATCATCACTTCATCACGTCTGAATTAAAAGTTGATTTGAAAAGAGATTAAAATATTTTTTTTTTTTTTAGGGACAAATTCTTTTTTATTTTCTATGATAATTTCATAGTTTGAGAGAGACTACAATATGGTACACAAACATGCCAACTAATGCAATAATTAAATTAAATTAAAAATAACTTTTTTAACAAATAAGCTAGACTTTTTTATTCTTTGTTTAGCGAACTTATTTTTTTAAAGATCATGGGAGGACAGAATAAAAAAAACTAAAATTTTGTTTTCTTATCTAGCAAATAGCTTTGCCATAAACATCCAGATGGAGGATAAAATAAAAATAACATTTTATTGGTGAAAATAAAAATAAAATTTTATTGGTGAATGTAAAATAAGATGGTTAAATATATGCTTAAAATTTATTTAATTATGAAGAAATATACATATTTTATCTCTGAAAATTTCAAGGCAGTGAAGGGCATAATAAAAAAATGTAAAAAAACTTTAATTTTTTTCTGAAATTTTCATTTTTTGGTTGCGGCATGTGCGTTAATTGGCCAAAAATAAAATTTTATTTTTAATTATAGTCTCGCCATATCTAAAAAAAAGTGTGGCTAGGCCTGTGTTATAGTAGCTAAATACTATTTTGCTTAAGCCTAAGCCTATTCAATATTAACTTATTTTAATATTCATCAATCTGTAATGTTGCTGTCATGAGCTAATAATTTTTTTTTTAAATAATGTTGAGTGTTTTCCCAATACAATAGGCCTAGGCCAATGTGGGGCTAGGCCAGGCTTGTTTAAATACTGGTATCATTATCTCAGTAAGCTTAGTACGATATATAGACTCATAGATAGTACTACTAGTAGTACTGCTAGCCTATATAAAAATATAATTTATATCACCCTAACTGAATTTTTTAGATACAGAATTGTTGCTAATTAACAGTCTAGCTAGCACAGCCACAGCGGCCTATACTATGGCCAGGGCTATTTAGTAGGCAGGCCAGGCCGAGCCCACTTAGCTCACTTACATGCTTACACAATTGTAACTTATTCGTAGGGGCCTCAGTTTATAAATTAGAATAATAATAATTATACAGTATTACAATTCTTACCTGTTAGCATGTTTGCAACTTCAACATATATAGCTCGAATTTTTGACAACAAGTCTTTCGACATGATAGAAGATTATTGAATCCAAAAAAATATATATATATATCCAATAAAACGGGGAAAAAATCAAATTGTTTGATTGCAATGCTCACGTTGGTCCAAAAACAGTTTGAAAATTGAATGGGACGTGTACTGGTATTTTTGATTTCCAAAGGATTTGGGCAAAGTTAAAGCTAGCCGTTGTATCCAGACAGTCGGATGGTCACAATACTCATGCGATTCAGTTTAGTTAAAGAAAATCAATATTTCGCGTCTGGTAAACAAACCCTACGGAATGCAATTACTTCAACTTTGGAGCCATCGTGGATGATGAATGGGCAAGTGGACTGGCGATAATGGGAAATGTTGACTGACCTCCAATCACAAGCATCTGGAAAGGACATTGCTCGACAAGGAATGACCTCCCCTAAGTGGGCCATTACAGAACGTACAGAGCCTCTATCTACGATATATCCAAGACCTATACATAAAAGTCAGTCAACTACTTTTTCTTAAGAAAAGTGCTGCTTTCTTTTTAATGAAGCTCAAGTAAAGAAACAAGATTCCCCAGGTAAGAGAAAATCGAAATGACTTGTTTTGTTGCTGGGCCCAGGCCCAGGCCTATTTAATGCCTAATTATTATTTTGTGATACAGTTCTCTTACTTAAGGCTAGCCTAGGAAGGCCTAGTCTAGGCTAGGCCTAGGTAGTTCTAGGCCGGCCTAAGGGCTAGGCTATGTTTGATCTAACGAAGTGAGATAAATAAGCAACAGGCAACAGGCGCTCGCCCCCCCCCCCCTACCCCCGGCAGGCCCACTTTCGAAAATATAAAAAATAAATTTTCACAATTAGGCCTAGGCCTATGGTTATAGTTTATCCTAAGTTTATTATAAGAATAATAACGATGATGATAATATTATTTGAGCCCCCCTCCCCCCGGCTCAAAAAATCCTGGGTCCGCCCCTGAGGAAATTAAACAACTCCAAACCAATTAGGCACAGGCACTGTAATCTAAAGTAGAAGGTAGAATTAGAATAGAGGAATGAGAGTACTTAGTAATAAGAGAGGCACATTTATATAATCATTGGGGTTTGGAATAAATCATTGGAACTAAAATATTGACATCATTGACTAGGATTTTAAAAATAAACGTAGGCCTAGGCCTATCTCAATGTAAGATAATTAAATTACTTTATAATTTATGCCGCATTTAAAAGATATGTATGGAAATAAAAAACTTTAATTGACAAGTTATCATCATTAATTCTGTAATCTATTTTGCCCTTCACTACTCTTTACCACATTTCAGGTCATTTTTTGCCGAACTGTCCCATTCCAGAATGACCCGGTCCATTATAAGCATCACATACAAAACAAAATCTTTTAAAATTTCTATTTAACTCTTAACAAACACAACAAAATGCATTATACTATATTAACATGGTACCATAGAGGTATAAGGTACTACAATGTATGTCTCTTTTGTTACAGGTTGCAGTAGAATCTATCATTCACAGTACACGTAGTTTAATTAGCCAAGTTCTGTCCTCTGTTGAAAGTGAAGTGCTGACTGCTCTTGAAGGTTGTGAACATAAGGATATTGTCAAAGATTTGTTTAAAACTACACCAGATCCTTTTAATTGTATGGACACTGAGGCACTACAAACTAAGTTCATAAAGGAACATTTTAATTTTGTTGATTACAAAGAGATTACAATTGGGACAAAGTTTGTTCGAAAAAAAAAAGGAGCGAAAAGAGTTATTTGTGAAAAAGCGGAGTCTTTCTTTTATATTCCTATTATAGAAAGCTTGCAACAACTGCTATTAAATGACAGGATATCAGCCATGGTTCTGAAAAAGCCAAATATGCATAAATCAGGAGTGTTCTATGATATGCATGATGGAAGTATTTATCAAAGAGACAATTTTTTTGATGAAGATAGAAAGTCGTTTCTGATTATACTATACCATGATGAGTTAGAAGTGTGCAATCCTCTTGGAAGCAAAGCAGGTACACATAAATTAGACCTTTACTATTACACAATCGGTAACATAAGTCCAAAGTTCAGGTCCAAGCGGTGTGCTGTTCGATTATTGGCAATTGCTAATGCAAAATTAGTTAAGAAATATGGAATAAACTGTATTATGAGGCCGATCATAGAAGATTTGCAGTTGCTGTATAACGGACGTACAATGTTGATTAATGGCGTAAACCAGAAGATCTATGGCAAAGTATTAATGTGTGCTGGGGATACCCTTGGTCAACATTATTTGGGTGGATTCAAAGAAGGAGTTGGGGTAGCATTTCAAAAATGTCGACATTGTATGTGTGAGTTTGATGAGATGCAATCTAATTTTGTTGAGGAATCCTTCAGACTTAGGACAAGACAAAATTATAACAGGCAATGCTCTGAAATTGAACAAGCATCTACAAAATTTGTAAAGAAAGATTTGCAAACTAGTTACGGAATTAATGTGAGAAGTGCATTATGTGAGCTTCCAACATTTGATGTGACAAAGCAGCTTCCCCAAGATATTATGCATACGTTACTTGAAGGAACAGTCCAGTATGAAGTTAGATTTGTATTATTGCACTTTATACAGTCTGGTAGCATTACATTAAATCAAATCAATGGTGCTATTGCTAATCATGCCTATGGCTATTCAGAAGTCTCTGATAAACCGGGGCCACTTAAAGAATCTGTATTTTTTGGTATAGATAGGTTTGGAATACAAAGCAGCCCAGGCTCATTTATTTCTACGTTTGTTGCCTTTTATTATTGGACCTTTAGTAGACAAAAGCAGTCGTCACTATACCTTTCTTATTGAGCTGATTCAAATAGTCCAGTTAATATTTTCACCAGTTATTAAGATTGAAAGCATCCAATATTTAAAACATTTAATTAAAGAACATTTATTCAACTTCACAGAACTGTTTCCAGATGTTAATATAACACCAAAGCAACATTATCTCATACATATTCCATCTACGATACGGATGCTTGGACCAATGGTTCGTTCATCATGTTTTAGCTTTGAATCGGCACATAACTACCGTACTTTAAAGAACTTGCTAGAAAGCAAAACTTTAAGAATTTGACAATGTCACTTGCTAAGCGTCATCAGTTTAATGATTGTTGCAATTTTGGTAATTCAAATGAGCCAACAGACTCGCACCCCCTGTTTTCAAGTGAAAAAACATACGGAGTTGTAAGGAAAGTGGATCAGTTGAGCTGTAATAACCCGCGCAATAAGTTTGACGAATTAGGTCTGTTACCTGGAATACAGTTAAACAATGTCTTTAAAACAAGTTGGATAAAGTTGTATGGTACAACATATAAAAAGGGTGCTATTGTTGCTGTTGGTACAACTGGTGATCCAGAAATTCCTGTTTTTGGTGCAATATCACAAATATTGTTAATACAAGAGTATGTATATTTTGGAGTAGACTTATGGAACACTGTATGTTTTGAATACAGTTATCAGGCCTATCTAGTAACAGACACCCACAGATTTTCTTTTTACGCGACCGAAAGTTTAGTTGATTATAATGTATTTCATTTAAAGAATGATGAATGTGGTAACAACTACGTTCCTGTTAAATATGATATTGATGATATTATAGAAGAATATGTTGAAGGAAGGAGTTACTAAACATGAAGACATTGTGCTTACAACACATTTTATGGATGTAGGAAATGTATTTGAAAGTTAATTATCTTGTAATCTTTTAATAATTTAATTAAGCAAATATTGTGTCTTTTATTTTATACAATACAAATTTTAATTGAATGGACATAAAATAGTCTACCTATGATCAAAAATGTGATTAATAATTGATATGCATTAAATAAGTAAGGTAAACTGCTTGAATTAATGTTGCTTCTTATTTTAAGTAAAATGTTTCTTAGAATAAGTATTTTCTAGAATATCGCGAATCTTGTTTTAAGCAACAATATTCTTGATAAGGATGATGCGATATTGGCTTCTTGTTTTAAGTAAAATATTTCTCGGGAAGTATCTCCAAGAATATTGTGTTTCTTGTTTCAAGAAAAAATATTCTTGATAAGGATCATGCAATATTGGCTTCTTACTTTAAGTAAAGCATTTCTTATAATAAGTATTTTCAAGAATATTGCGAATCTTGTTTTAAGCAACAATATTCTTGATAAGGATAGTATAATATTGGCTTCTTATTTTAAGCAGAATGTTTCTTAGAATAAGTATTTTCAAGAATATCATGAATCTTGTTTTCTGCGAAAAAATTCTTGATGAGAATTCCATAATATTGAATTTTTATTTTGAGTAAAATATTTCTCAGAATAAGTATTTTCAAGAATATTGCGAACCTTTTTTAAGCAAAAATATTCTTGATAAGATTTCCATAATATTGCCTTCTTATTTTAAAAGAAATATTTCTTAAAATAAGTATTTTCAAGAATATTGCGATTCTTGTTTTAAGCATATTATTTCTCAATAAGAAATTATGATACTTAATTCTTATTTTAAGTCAAATATTTCTAAAAATAAGTATTTTCAAGAATATCGTGAATCTTGTTTTAAGAAAACTGTGTCTTTCTTAGTAAAATGTTTCTTGTTTTGAGTGGTTTTAAATCTCAATGAGAAATAATTTCCTTATTTTAAGTAAACCATTCTTGAAACAAGAATATTTTTTCTTGGTTAGAATTTAGAATTTTGCTGTGTGGGCGGGCTTCACTGACGTGACCTGACCTGCTTTGACATTCTTCCTAGGCGCACTGTACACATGTTAGGGCAAATATAAAAATTTATTAGATTATCACTTCCGCAAGCGTCAAAAATTCGGGAAATATAAATTTTTTTTTCCGCATCAATTATTTCAACAGCATAAAAATAACAATGCAATTTTGTTACTTTAAATACATTTTCTTTAAAAAACTATAAAATTAAACCTGTTTTTATACAATATTTACTATTACAGACCAATATAAACAGTCCCCTCCCTCATCGATAAAAACAAAGGCGAAATAGGCCTAATCTATTGTTCCAATTAAAAAAAACCGCCCTTCATCATTTTTTTAGAACATAAGAGTGATAATCTAATAATATTTTCTATGTGCTTTTATAATACTACTGTTCTGTTGATTAATTTATGCCGTAGGCCTAAATGTTTTGGAACAAAACAAAATGCTGAAAACATGTTCTGACAGAGGAAGCACATGGAGTGCAGTCATCGAAATGAATTGCGTAGTTGAAGTTTGGGAAGAAGGGAGATAGAAGCACAAAATACCAAAGGATCTGGGAATAAGCAACTTTCCCAAAAGGTATCCGACAATCTTGGGATTTCCACGAAGACCCTGGGATCGTATAAGAGACAAATTTAATAAAATGGAAAGTTAGGCCTACAGTATCTCTGAGCTCCTCTCAAAATGTTACACATGCATAAATGCCAAGAACATGGTTTTACAATCTGAATGATCGTATTTCAAGAACTTTTTCGTTCGGTGTGGTATGTGAACATGTGCCGAGAACATAATGTTACGAAAACATTTTATGCCGAGTACATAATCTGAATGCGCCATATAGAACCATAACATCTGTTCGCCAAAAACACATTGTTCGACAAAAGCACATTGTTCGCCAAATACATCGATGGTATGGGCCGATGTTGGTTTAAATTAGGTTATTCAATTAAAAATTAGAATGGTCAAATATATTCCTCGTCAATTTACAGACCTACTACAGTCCCTATACTTTTACCATGACCTTTTAAAAGTTTCCGAGACATATACATGTACCGTATCTTTAATAGAGGCGTTACATTCGTATAGTTACTTGGAAATTGGAAATTTTAGCCAGGCAGCACCTGGGGACCCGTGGCAGATGCAGTGCAGCGCCACATTGCTGACTGAGGTAACAACAACATGTAACGAATACACACGTTTCATTCCTTTGATAAGCAACATCGTCTCCTTTTCTTTGTAATCGGAGCAGAATGTAGGGAAAAAAAAGGCCCCGGTAATAATAGCCCTTGTAAAAATGGCCACAAATGACAAGTAGGTAAAAATGGCCTCAATGAAAAAATTCAGCTGTAATAGAAATGACTTTTTTTTTTAAAATCTTCAATGATTTTAAATATACTGTAAAATAGCAAGAATTGAATCAATAAATTTAAAAAAAAATGGCCCAATTATGAAATTCAATAATAAAAAAAAAAACTTTTAAATGCTGTAAAATACCCTGTAGCAAAAATTGAATCAATAAATCAACATATTTGAAAACTAAAATAACTTAGATTTTTGCTACCTGTCTGTTTTAAGTCCCAATGGCTATACATGGCTTTTTATGTTTTATCTTTTTTTCTCTTTACTTTTACTGTCCCTGCCCCTTGTTAGTTTTCCTCCACTTTACCCATTTGTTAGTTGTTTCTTGATTGTATTTGAGATTTTATATTGATATTTTATTATGTATTTTTAATGTTAAACTTCAATTTTTATTTTATTTCAAATTGCAATAAAGTGTTAATGTATTCGTAGGCCTATTCGTATTCGTGAGTGGGGAACTGTTTAAACTATTCAAAAGCACAAATGTCTACGTAGCTTTAAACAAATTGAATTTCGCATAAAGCTTACGGTAAGAAATATTATCAGTACGGTACAGTACTTTCTTCGACGTTAATCATTATATGAAAATATTGTAAGATAGGCAGGGACGTAGCCAGAATTTTGAAAGGGTGGGGATTGTGGAGCCGTTATGCGAATTACGTATGACCCCGGTGGAGTCCCGGGGGCGAATTCCCCTGTGAAGTAGCGCAATCTGAACGTTCTTAGGACTGTTTTGAGAGGATAAAGTGAAAATTGCAATATAAATTGTATTATAAATAAGTGCAACAATAATTATATAATAAATCAACAACCTGATCCAGGAATTCGAAAGAGAGGTGAACCAGGGAGGGACTTTCACAGACCGAGGAACCACCCACCTCAGCCCCATCGTGGTTGGGGTTGAGGTTAAAAAATTTAGGATTAGGGCATCTCTAGATGACCGGAAATTACACTCTCACACTTAAATTTTAATATATTTTTCCTTTTTTTTTCCTTAAAAAATGAAGGGAGGGGGGTGGCGGGCCTTGAATCCACCTCTGCTCAAAACATTCTTTATCCAGAATAGTCATAATCACGAAAAATTGACATGAAAAACAAGATCGAAATACTAAAAACATCAGGAGCCGACTCGATAGAGTTTAATGTCATACCCAGAGAAGGGCACAGATCTGTTTTGAAAGGTGGCGGGGGAGGATATTTTGTGAGTCAACACGCACCTCAGACCCACCATGGTTGGAGCTGAGGTGAGAAAATTTGAGGAAACAGTACCTCTAGATCGACGTTCCGCAAACTATGGTCCGCGGCCCAAATTTGGCCGCGAAACATTTTTAGAGGGCCGCGAAGCCGTCTGGAAATTGGAAAAAAATAACAAAGAGACGTTTTATCATGGAGAAAATAGTTTTTAATAAAGCCGCTTCACTATTACAGCGAATGAGTCGCTTGCACACGCTGCTAAAGTGCCAAATGATGCGTGCTATTTGAATAATTATAAGCGGTTTTGTGTCTATGCCCACTCGGGAGCCTTTATCTGTATATTTATTCCTGATAGTGCTAGTATGCAACATTATTTTCTATAAATAAATATACTGTAAATATACCTTTTTTAAGCATTAAATACATGTCAAGCGCGGATCCAGAGTTTACCCTGGCTCGCACAGATGGCTTCCCATATTGGCTAGCTAGCTTGTTTTGTCGCTGGAAGATAAATTTTAGATATTCGAAAAGTTTTTGTTTTCTAGATTCTTTGAAATACACTTCGTGCATTATGAGACGTCTATTATTGAATACACCCTGAATTCATATTTTTTCACTACATTGCTATGGACAATTAATAATTATGATGATGAAGAAGATGATGATGAGGAGGAAGCTGTGCAAGATTAATTAACAGGCCCTTTGTTGTGAAGTGTCAAGCGAGGCCGGTAGCCTAAGTTACGGTTGGGAATGTTCAATGCACACAGTCGGACAATGATGATTTATGATATCTGTTTTGTATATAGTAATCTGAAACTCATAAAATATCAGTTCAGGTATTCATTTATCTGTATGTGGAAAATATAACATATGGACCATACAAAATAAAAAGAATTCAAATAAAATTTAAAATATGTAAAAAACATCTACACTAAATCAAAATGAAATATTCACTGCCTGTTGCATCCCAGTTTTAGTATTTCAGGGGTTCTGAAGGCTTTACAGTATAACCAATCCCTGTATTTCTGATAGATCGCTGATTAAAATGTAAAATATTGAAGATTTTATATTCAGTACATTCTCAAATGTTATGTAAATCTCATATATCCCAAAATTACGTTATATTCATGCACCGAAGTAGAAAGTTTAACTTAATAATTTTGATATGTTTTATGTTGAATGGTTTTAAATATTATTAGTCTAATATGACCACAACATAAGGAAATCCTCTCTTTTAAACTTCTAACCTACTAAACTTTGCGTACCTCAATATACATTAGTATATATGTTCTTAAATCAAGGAAGTCCACTCATTAAATTAGTATATAGTATATACTATAGAGAATTTTGTCTGCCAATCTCGGATATAAAAATATTAGGAAATCGTTTTATGCATGCACTGACATGAGAACTTCAACCCAATAAATTTGATATGTATATGCTTTATGTTGTTTGTTGAATGAACTTCTTTAATAATAATATTACAGTCTAATATGACCACAACATAAGGAAGTCCATTCTGTAAATGTTTAGCATAATATTGTACAGAGAATTTCGATTGTTTATGAATATCATCATGTTAGATTCAAATCACGTTTTATGCAGGCATCGACAAAGAAAGATTAGACATAATAATTTTGATATGTACATGTTTTACGTTGTGTTAATAATATTACAGTTTAATTGCTTAATGTTAATAATATTACAGTTTAATGGTTTACAATAATATTACAGTTTATTGGCCCCGGAAACCTGAACCCCGACCTGGGGCCCTTGGCGGCCCCCTAGCCCTAATCATCAGTGCTCGCACTTCGCTTGCAACCTGACCATTTCACTTCTCGTGGCTACAGCCCTGCTATGACGTGTGTGGCTGAACCGTGTTTGGTTGAATCATGGTAGAAAGAAAAAACAATGAACAATTGTCGGAGGGTGGGGGTGGGGAAACACAAATGTACGGTATTATTTATTTAATAAAATAATATTTAATTTGTATACAATAAAATCTTTTATCACTTAGAGAACAGATAATGATGTCAAAATAGCGTATATACATGGAGGCTTCATGATCAAAAGTTCTTGCCAAGATTTGGTATGTTGGTCCCTGGCGCGGCTGGGCTGCTGGGCCGCGGCTTGGTGCCTGGAATCATAAATAGGCCGTGAAGTAAAAATTTTGCGGAACGCTGATCTACTTAATATCCAGGACAACTTAGGCCTAACTATCTTACTAAGCTTTAACTATACTATAATAATTATGATCAACACTCACAACTTTTTTTTTCGCATTTAGCACAATTTTCTTCACTTTTTATTGCTATATCAATATTATTATCAATTATTATCGTCATCATTATCATCATGATGATGATCATCATCATTGTTATTATTATTTTTACTATTAGTATTAGTATTATTAAACAAAACTTGGAAAAGTATAAAAACGAAACTGAACCATACAGTATCGCATTTCTATATCTTAAAATACCTGGCCTGAGATTTATAGATTTAAGATTTTTTTAAATCACGCTTAGGCCTATACGTGTTCTATTAGGCCTATGTATACTGATGCATATTTACATGTTTTAGAAGTATTCATTTTGAGTGATCCCAGGAAAGAATTTGTATTGGCTCAAGAACAAGCTTTAAAATTTTAACACTGTGTACAAAAGGGGGAGGGGGAGCCTCGGCTCCCACGGCTCCCCCCCCCCTGGATACGTCCCTGAAGATAGGTAGCGAAAAAGCACAATTCACTTTATCTTCCTTCCAGAGAAAATCAACTTACAATAAAGAAATTACTGATTTTTGATTGATTACTTGTAATATAAGTCAAGTTTATCTTTACGTCTATATTAAGCACTCAGTGTTATAACTAATAGGAAGCCATTCTTATTTGATATTTAATACATTAAAGTTAATGTGTATAATTCATTATATTGTATTTTTATATTATAGGGCCTATATATTTATATAATTATAAGTTTGTATATAGGTTATATATTTAATATAGGATTGAATGTAGTACATGAATAACACATCACTCCATACTTCCTGTTCAATACCTTTCTCCAGGTGTTACATTGCTCCTGATTGATTAGTCGTTTGCATTTAAGTAGTAAAATACTTTTAATTGGACATGTTTTATTGGCAGTTCGCGCGAAATGGATCGATATACACTCATTCTTCAGCGGCCAGTCGATCACTTCAATAGTTTTTATTTAACAGACCTCTCGCATCAACAGCATTAACACTATTGAACAATCTGCTCATATAGAGTGTCGTACCGTAGATTTTACGTTCCTCTTCGAAACATTTTGATGTAGACGTGACAGAATTCTTTATAGTCTTCTTTAAAGCTTCTTTTCACGTGACACATATATTGTATTTCGTAGTAGGTTCAAGAAAATAATTCATGATGGTGTGTTAAGTGAATCTGGAGAAAATTGTGTTTTTAAGAATGCAAATGAAAATGCACAGCTTATAAGTATGTCTAGGCCTATGTGTTACCGGGTTTCTGTGACCTTGTTAGGCCTATTTTTTTTGTTCATCATCTACAGTGCAGTATTTAGATTGTTACAGAGTTTGAAATTATATAGTTACCTACTGGTTTATTCGATCGATACCGAATGGAAACAGCTTATCTTACAAGAAAATAGCACCGTGTTTCAATACTATTCCAATTACCAATAACTACTAACATCGGGTTATTATTTGGACTCATGACTAACACTTCAACGACTCTGCTCAATATTGGCACGTATGCAGTCTGCTTTAGGCTTCCGAGAATATAGACACCTAGGAGTGTCGCAAAGATCAGACCATAAAGGCAGTGAAACAATTAGCTCAACGTCATGGTAAACATTAAAGTACACGCATGGGGCAGATTACAGTTGTGGAACATATCACAAAGTTTCACACGAAGAGTTCATTGATCAGTCATTAAATCATCATAAACTTAGGCCTAGATATTTTCACATTCATTTTCGCTTGCAATGGTAATCGCCATGCTGGAACAGTCAAATAAAGCGATGTATTACTGATAATTACAAATATAGAAAGTAAACAAAATAGAAGAGAGAGAGGGCCAGCAATCGAGTATTGGAAAAACAAAGGACTAGCCGACATTTTGCAATTAAACCCAAGACCTTGTTTTTAAAAATGGGGGCACAGAATAATACCATGTCACATTTTTAAGAAAGGCAAAAGTCTACTCTTAATTTTCTCCAGAAACTTATCCAATACAGTATAGGGCTAAGTGACTTCCCAATACATGGAGTCATTGAGAGTCAATATTTTTCTCATCAACCGCAACCTAACTATCTCACAAAAGTCAATTTGCTCAAACCCAAATGTTCATTGTTAACAACAGGGTTCAATAAGAGCCAGTTTGAATTGTAAATTTACAAAACCAAGTGGAAGATCGTGAATAACCTTACGGGCTAAAGTCTATGTTCAGGTTTTAGGACTTTTTCGTGAACGAAAAATTGACAAAAGATCGTGTCTTTGAAAATGTTATTAACCCTACGTTTTGAAACTGACCGGACAGATCTTTGTCTAGAATAGTTTCATTTGAATTGCATGTGAATAAAATACAAAAGGTCCCAATCATTGCCGCAATATGATATATGAAATATGCGAGTTTTTTCAAGTTCTTCTACTGCAACCTTACGGGGTCAAGTCTATGTTCAGGTTTTAGGACTTTTTCGTGAACAAAAAATTGACAAAGGATCGTGTCTTTGAAAATGTTATTAACCCTACGTTTTGAAACTGACTGGACAGATCTTTGTCTAGAATAGTTTCATTTGAATTGTATGTGAATAAAATACAAAAGGTCCCAATCATTGCCGCAATATGATATATGAAATATGCAAGTTGTTTCAAGTTCTTCTACTGCTCTGCTGGTACTACTACTACTACTACTACTACTACTACTACTACTACTACCACTACTACTACTACTACTACTACTACTACTACTACTACTACTACTACTACTACTACTACTACTACTACTACTACTACCACTGCTGCTACTGCTGCTGCTACTACTACTACTACTACTACTACTACTACTACTACTACTACTACAGTACTACTACTGCTGCTGCTGCTGCTGCTGCGGCTGCTGCTGCTGATGCTTCTGTTGTAGGCCTACGTAAACATTATCAACCTTATAGAGTTTATTAACAATTATTTACTAACAATTTGATTGAGTTAAAATTTGTTTCAATTATTAGATTATTTTATCGTAGCGTGGATGAAACTGAATCGATGAAACATAAAAATAATGTTAACCTACCATCACTGACAGCACGTTGTAGAAAACACAAGTGATAGTTGTAGAATTATATCTATTCCTCACATAGGCAGTTTGAAAGGACCACAAACACGATTGATAGACCTAACGTCTACAGTACAATGATAAAGTCAACAAAGATCATCAAGCAGTTCAATTGCTGATAAATTTTTGTTGTTTGCCGATAACATGAGCTACACAGAAAAGGTGTACGAAAACAGAGTGATACAATTCGAAAATTGAGGTTGTAATATTGACTGCAAGTGCCTGGCTGTAATAATTATAATGATGATGATAATGATGATAATCATAACAATCATAATATTCATAGTTATCATAATAATCACCTTATCTCACAATTAAAAATGCAAATTTTGTAGTGTTAGTGGCATTAATAATAATTTTAAAAAATAATAATGATAATAATAATAATAATAATACCTGGCTGTAATAATTATAATGATGATGATAATGATGATAATCATAACAATCATAATATTCATAGTTATCATAATAATCACCTTATCTCACAATTAAAAATGCAAATTTTGTAGTGTTAGTGACATTAATAATAATTTTAAAAAATAATAATGATAATAATAATAATAATAATTATTATTATTATTATTATTATTATTATTATTATTATTATTATAACAATCATAATATTCATAATTATCATAATAATCACCTTATGTCACGAGTAAAAATGCAGATTTTGTGGTTGTGGCTCTCGGCGGAGCCGCATTATCCCTACGCGATCATCTTCTGTATACTGCAGATTGTGGGTGGCAGTGATGTGGCCTATCTAGGAGTAAGATGGTGGTCAGGGAGTGGTATTGGCTCGAAGGTTAAGTGGATTTCAGCTAGTAAAATAAGGCAACTTAGATGATTTTTAACAACTTGAGCGTATTTTTGTTTCCAAACAAATACCTAATGGTGGGTTCACCTTGGGTAGGGGAGAAAGACCATAGTCACACCTACTGCGCATAAGGTACATAAATTATAATTGTATCTCCGGTCGGCTATGAGAAAACATATTTCCCTTCCCATATCAGACGCTGGAGCCGCCGCACTATGGACTTGACAAATTTCTTTGTGAAATTCTTCACACTCCCGTTTTTTTTTTATTGCCTACTGACGCAGGCAAAAGCAATATATGTTGTTTTTTAGCTGCCCTTTGCCGTATCTTAAAAAAAAAATACATTTAAAAACAATACCCGACAGGGGTAGGTGCTCGTGACAATTATTGCCTGCTGTGTAGTTTACGGTTGATGTGTCGCAAGCACCTCTGCTATTGAAAATAAATTGAATATTTAATAACCTGATAGGGTTTACCGGGTTCACCATATCGGGTGAGGTGCTGCGAATATTAATAGCGAATTGGAGAGAGATTAGATGGAAATCGTAGGAAGAAATTCAGGTATTTTTTATGCATATATTTATATTAAGCCTAATTATTAAACTATTAAAAATTATATGCGCAAAGGGATGGCGCCCTTCTATTTTTAATGCGACAGCAAAAACTACAATGCGGGATTATAGTAGCCTATTATAAGTGAGCGAATCGAGGCTACCGAATGTTCAGATGGTTTGAATGAGCACCTACTTCGGCCTTAACATGGGAGTACGGTCCTCCACATGACGCGAGGGTGTTTGATTAAAAAGAAATCATTCTAGTAAAATTTTATTAGGTGGGGTGGTGTGGAAGTGGGTAAAGTACCCTTTTAAAGTCCATCATTTTTTTAAATCTAGGCCATTTAGTCTGTTGTCTTAATATTTAGAACAGTAAAAAAAGCAAAATTTTGGTTAGATTCTTGGCAAATATGTTTAAACAACTCTAAAAACACTATTGATTAAGAACAATGTGTGTGCCAGTTGTTTCATTTATATTTTGGGCCTCCATTTTGAAATTCAAAATGGCCTCCTTTTATAACCGATTTATTGGTATTAAAGATGGTTTTAAACATGTTATTGGCTTGTTTTCTAAGTGTTTGGATACCAAATACATTAAAGTTGGGACAACTACTCATTTGTAACGTTGAGGAAGGACACAGGTGTGTCCAAAATATTCGTTTTGAATACATTTTATGTCTCTATTATGTCAACGTATGCAATCGTTTCATTTTCGTTTTTATATTTATTTATATATTTCTGTGAGACATACGTGGAACCAACTATATCGGATACTATTAATATATGTCTGTCCATGTAATATGTACGACGATGTTGATGATTGTGGTGGCGGCGGCGACGACGACGACGAAAATAATGATGATGATGACATGGGGTGGCGACGACGACGAAAACGACGACGACGATGATGATAATGATGATATAAACAATGGCATCAAGAATAACATAATCGTCTTCAGATTTATTTAAAAAATATACATAAGTACTTTGAAAATGATATACACAATCATGAAATTAGTAAGCCGAGTCTGATCTCGACATGCCTTGATTTTACTACTGTACATTCACAACTGAGATAAAATCCAGGCTATTTGCTACAATATGTACACAGAATATTAAATACAGTAACAGTCAGGTTGAACAAATCACTTGAATTTTCTATGTGTACACACAATTGATTGGACAAATATACTAAAATGATATAAATGAAATATTTAAAATATTAGTATTAAGAATAAATAGAGTAAAACTTGAATTTTCTGTGTACACACAATTGATTGGACAAATATACTAAAATGCTATAAATGAAATATTTAAAATATTAGTATCAAGAATAGAGTAAAACCCATAACAAAAGTAAGAAAATATATTCTTAACACCAATATTTTAGTATTAGTATTAAAAATAAATAGAGAAAACCCATAACAAAAGTAAGAAAATACATTTCAAGAAAGCACTGGCTGATATTTTATGATAGACAGCATAAAGAATATTTTGGATTATGCAAAATTAATTTACTTTTTTATTTTTACTTTCATTAAGAAATTGTTTTTCCTAAAAGTTAGAAAGATTAAAAACAATTATCTTGGGAACATGATCCTGAAATACTATATAATATTAAATTTTACAATAACACTGAGTTATACACAATGTACAAGTCTTACTTACCTATCTATTTTTGCACATACATTGCACTACAATAATGCTTCATTAAGTAAATAAAGAGATAATAATACATGAGATGTGATTAAATATTACCCAACAGGGTATATATCTATATTATAATAAACGGTGGTATCCAGAGGCATATTTAGGGGTACTGAAATGGGTGGGGGACGTGTAATGGGAGAACTTGATGATGAATTGAGTGGAGCGGCAAAATAATGTGATTTTCAACTACTTTAGCGTAACTATTTTGCTTCAAAAATTGTCAGGGGTGGAGGGGGGAAGGTGACAGTTGGAGATGGTGGGAAGAGCATTCCCCCAAACCCCTAGATATGCCGCTGGATGTCTCCGTGTCATGATGAAATACCCGTAAGTTTACATTCATCCTAGCAATGAACTTTCCTCAAAAAAACTGACCAATGTAAACATTGCCAGGAATACGTGCATGTACCACAAATGTGGTTTACATTTATCTGTCATTTTTAGGATCTTCGTCACAATATCTAAGAAATAGGGCTTAGAGGATGTAACACCAACACCTATTAAATGCTACTTTAATGCATTTTTCCCTGATGTTCTGCACTTTTTCTACCTCACTCAAACAGCATTTTGTGTTGGCAATTAGGAAAAATCACTGCATTACTCAAGCATAGATATTTGTAATTCCCACCCCCTTCATGGGAAATATTCAATCACCTTATGCACTCTAGCCCATAACATTAACAACTGGGCTAAAATTCAGTGTGATGAAAAATTGGCCTTTCAAATATCATATAGTTATTTTAGGCTCCTGCTTGGGAAAAAAAAGCTGCCAGAAAATAACAGCCAACTTTAGATTTAGATATAGTGTTACTCCAAATGCTTTAATGAAAAAAATCAGTCCCCCCTCCCCACTGACATCTAATGGACCTTTTGGTGTGTCTATAACAATTAAAAACTGACTAGTCAAAACAGGACAAGAATATATGCCTGTCCCACATAAACATATGTTGTCCCACACAAACACATGTACTATTAACATTCTTACCCAAGGACTATCTCAACACTGTCATGGAACCTCAGAAACATCACCCAAGGGACAAAACTCAGCAAAAAGGTCATTTTCCTTTCCTTGAACATCATTTATGATGTGGAGTTAACAACTTATTCAAATGTATAAGTACAAGCTTGGTAGATTATGACATCACCTTGCGAGGGCACTACTTAAACATATCCCAGAGTTCAATTTTATGTCGTCTGCATATTTTTGCTATCTCCTCTTTATGCTTCATTGCCAGCTTCAATAGCTGCTTTTATCCGTTGGTACTGTGGCTCCTCCAGACAATTCCGAGCGGAAGTTGTTTTAGGATGATTTTCTCCAAACACCTATAATTTAAATCAAATAACTTAATTTACTAGATTTTTCACTGGTGAGAATAACCTAATTTTCTTAGATTAACATGATTGAAATTAAATATTATACCAATAATGTTGATATAAAGAATGTGATTTAGAATTAAAATTTAGAAATAAAAATTATAATTCTAATGAGAACCTTTCAAAGTTTAAAATTGTTATCAAATATCTATTAAAAAAGAAACAGAACAAGCAAATATAATATCGTCATTGTAATATTTATCATCATCATCATTAGTGGCATATGCAGAATTTCGGATTTTTTGAAGTTGGGTGCTGAATAGAAAATATTAAATTCACACTTTACGCATGGTGCTAAAAATTGGGGACGGAGTACATTGATGGCTATGACTACACCACAATTGGTTGTTAATGTAAAGTAAATTACATTGCCATTCATTTCCATTCATTTACTGTTTTTTTTTTTCACATTTGAACAAAGAGTGAGTGGGATGCTCAAGCACTGATCATCATCATCATCCTCATCACCACACTATAATAATCATCATCACCACCACCATTAAATAGCTTCAGCTTCCATAGCATCCAACAGGAATTAAGTTTGACAAGAATGAAGTGTTTACTATTATAGATTTAGTTTAACTAGGAGTATATTTTTCAAAGTTTGACTGGACTTTATATTATCACATTCTGTGTTAAATTTATTAATAACATTTATCATCTTTTATATCAATATCATTCTAGTAAAAACAAATCATCACTAATGTAACATTATCAATTAACAATCTCAACTCACCTCTACAGATACATTGTACCACTTGACAAAATATTCGTAGGCGGTGTGGAAATCTCTTTTATCTTCATGGAATATACCTATGTTGCTCATCAGCCTGGTCATCAGCTTACAGTTGCTTCCGTAGGCTTGTTCACACTGTTCATACGCTTTGTTGTACCACTTCAAAATAGAAAAAAAAGAAAAACATTCTAGATTATGATCCAGTTTATAAAGTTGGTTGTAGGCCTAGCTGATATAAAATGTTGTGTCTATACTAAAGTGGTTTGAGGTCTGGCTCATATTGTTTGATGTGATTTATACTATATTGGTCTGGAGGCGGGCTCAAATAAAAGGTGCTGATTACACTAAGCTGGTTTGGGGCCTGGCTCATATAGATAGCATGATTTACATAAGCTGGTTTAGGCCTGGGGCTTATAGCTGGTGCTGTTTATACTTGGCTCCAAAGCATATGTTGAATCAACTTACTTCGAATTGTTCATCCGATCCTCGGTCGTACAGAATAGCTTTTGTCATGCTAGCTTCTGCCTCCTTCCCAAGATCTCCAAGCTTAAAAAAACCAAACAAATGACCATGTTATTGAAAAGTGCATGGTTATATCACCAAACACATTTTTTCTCTCTATAGCACAATACAGTAGAACTCCACTTCAGGGACACTCTTATTAGGGAAACATATTTTTGGTGTCGATTCTTGAAAAAATAATATCTTTTAACACTAAAATGAATCCCTATTTAGGGAACACAGGGGCGGATCCAGAGATGTCCAAAGGGGGGGGGCTGATCGAGACAACACTGAAATAGGAGGTCCGGGGGAATGCCCCCACGAAATTTCTGTGTTTTAGACGCCCAAAAATAACATTTGAGGCATTTTGAGCTATCGTGTTTTTTTTTTCTTTCTTTTTTTCTTTTTTTTACCTCTCAAAAGTGGGGGCCCGGCCCCCTTAAATCCGCCCCGGGACACACCATATTATGAGGACATTTGTTTTTGGCTTCAAAAGTGTCCAAATAATAAGGATTCTTAATTCTTTTAGCACCAACAAATACCTTACCTCTTGGAATATTGTAAGTGCTTTCTCAATGTGTTCCAATGCCTCTTCTTGGGCATCATCTGCATCCAGTGTGTTGTCACCTCCACATTCAAAAAATGTGTTTAGAGTAAAGGATAATGACATGAGGGAAATGCCCATCTTGTACTACAAAAGAAATGTAAATTTAGAGGGCGGTGTCATTATAGAACAAACCAATACAGTGCTGAGAGATAGCGGGGTGCCAGCAGGGGGCAGGGGAGTGCCCCATCGGACACACTTGGACTCCCCGTTGTCCAACGCCATGACGTGGTTGTTGGACACAAAAATATTAAATTTGCATATCCAAAACGTTATTTTGATTGCCAATCCCTAATATTGTGGCCTAAAATCACTATTTTTGGAAAACTAAGCTATAAAAAGTCTATTCATGAACACTACCACAAATTTATATTCAGGACCCTATTTGAATCTCTGGTTAGCACCTTAGTTTTGACCGCGCTGTCAGAATTGTCGGACACTTTGTTGGCAAATTTCTGGAGCCAACACTTCTGAGAAAAAGATTTTTATGCTCCACGACATGATTTTTATTTGACTATGGAACTCTTTGCTACAAGCTGTGAAACTTTTTAAAATTCAGTATGTACATTTAAGAAAACCTACTGCCGCTAGAGAAATTGAATATTATTTGATTGGAGAAGTTTGTATATATAACCATAGCACCCCATGTGAAAAAGAAAGGCCCAAAAATGAAACAAACATAAAGTACACATTTGTGATGTGCGTAAAGGTGTGCGCCAGAAAGCATTGTACTAAAGATATGACTGATTAACACACACACTAATTAATAATCTCCAGTTCAAAACTTTTGAAAATCATGTTCTGTTTAAAAATGTATGTTCTTAGATAAAACTAATATTAGACTAAATCTTATTATATGAACATTAATAAAATGCTAATAGAATAAAATTGGTAATACAACATAACCTGATAATATTGATAATTTGTTTATTTGAAAATACCTTGTGATGGTCTCCGGTTAATGTTTCCCTGATTTGTACCGACTTCCTAAAGTACTCAATGCATGGCTTCAAATCCTTAATGTTTTCTTTCTTAATAAAGTCATGTAACTTAGAAATCTGAAATCAAGGGAAAATTATTAATAAAAAATTGATATGATGCACATTATAGCTAGCAACACTTCACTTCAGTGTTGCTTGCATGTTTCATTCTCCATGAAGTCACATTCACACAGTTCATGCATGGGATTAAAAATCCTACTACTCAGTAGCTCACCTCATCATAGAGTTCACCATAAAGGGCAAACAGCTCCACCAATCGTTCTGGTCTTCCACCAAGCTGCTCTTCTTCGATGTTAAGGGCGACATCGATGTAACCCTTCGCTACAGTGTACTCACCAGCTTGTACCCTGAACATAGACAGTATACATTTTATTGAACCCTGAACATGTACATCATTGTTAATGTAACTCTGAAAATGATTTTTTTAATGTATAATGATTGATTTTATAATGAATAATATATTACATAATAATCGTAAACACAGATAAAAATAAAAGAATTAAATTTGTAATTGCTGATCTTAACCATTTAACTGGAGAAATGGTCAAAGTTTAACTTGTAAATGAAAACTTACAAAAGTTTTGCAATGTGTTCATATCGTATGCAATATTCTTCAAGTCCAAATGCCTCTTTGTCAATTGCTTCCAGAATTTTCCTATAGTGGCCTTCCATACACTGGTAGTCACCAACCTAAAATGTTATTAGTTAAAACAAAGCAATGAAATGAATGCACTTGGTAAAGCTAATGAAAATGTGATGACATTAGGGTCACTGACAGAACTCAGATAGTGGGGTCTAATCTGGTCTGGGAAGAAAGATATAATTGTTATGACACGATTCTGCCACAGATTTTTCACATTCTTTAAATATTCTGTGAAGTTATGCCATAGCGAATTTTATTACCCCTTTAGGCAATGACTTTTCCAGGTTCACTGCAAATTTTCAGTACCTAAATTTAGTTGCCTATTCTTTGCACCCTGACACTACAGAATGATAATATTGGATTAAATATCTGTTTCTCTTGCAAAATTGGTGGCTCTTTGTCCATTGAGTGGCCATTTATTTTTCCTTTTTAGTAGACCCCATGTCCACTTGGTGTCCAGTAACTGTTGTCCAACTTGATAGACCAATTTTCCTTGCAACATAGACAAGTTTCTCTTCTCAAGCGGGTGAGTCCACCTGATAGACTGGGTTTCTTTGCCCAGTCAGTTGCTCTATTGTGCATTTTATGGACCCTTGGCCATTGTACTACATTCCTATGCCCATAAAGTGGAAAAATTTCCCTAGCCAATCAAAAATCAGTGATTCCCTTGCCCATTTGCTTGACCCACTTCCATAGTAACCTTAATAATAACCTACCTTACGCCAGTATAACAGAAGTTGGGAACTGTAATAATCATTGAACAAATGGTCAAAGACAGGCCATTCAGTCAAACACTTAGCCAGACGATCCGTATCATTTACTTTGACCAGGTGGTAAGGGTACTCCTGCAGATAAAAAAAAAAAAAAAATATTTAACAATATTACAGTGTTTTGTCAAATTCTGAGTAATTGTTAAAGTAGAGCTTTCACTTTATATCATACTTAATTTTACAGATTCATCCAATTATAATTGTGGAGAATGCAAACATCCTGAGATTCAAAGTTTGCTCAAATATGCTCTATTGTGTCTGACAGATAAAATATCAGCCTGTTTCCGTCCGTGAAAAGGACCACTGAAGTTAATACAAAAGACATTTCTTACCTCAACTTTGCGGTCAACATTCTGCTCATTCTCAAAAAAGTTTGCGAGTACCATATGCCAAAATGCATACACATCCTCTCTTTCAGATCCATCTTGTGTGTGAAAATATCTGCAATAAAATGAATAAATATTTTCACAATCAATAATGAGTGGCTCATCAGGGACAGGGCATGTGTGATGCTATTACTGTCAGTGGCGGCCATAGGATACATTTTCTGGAGGGTGGAGCTAAGCTGTCCGACAGGGGGCCTTGAGCTTGTATGAGATTAAAAAAAAAAAATAGGAATCTCTGGATGGTCAGAAATGGCACTCTACGACTGTAAAAGACATCTTTTGGCTTGGTATATACCTATTTTAATACTTTTTTTGGTCCAACTGCCCAACGAGCTTGGCCGGTGGAGGGGGCCTTAAATTGTCCGATGAGGAGCTTAAGCTACCTGGCGCCACCACTGATTACTGTTAAAACAAAAGAATTATCATGACAGCTGATGATGATGATAAGGGTGATGATGATGATGTTGATAATGATGATAATGTTGCTGATAATGATGATGTTTTTAATGATAATGGTGGTGTGATATTATGATTATGTCATTGTACCTACTTTTTCCTCACAGCTTTACTGAGTGAGCGATGGTAGAAGTCAAGCCTGCCCTCACCGCTGTCCCCAAATGGTCTAAGGAAGGTACGTAATGCACGGTACACAGCGGCCCACTTAGCAGCAGATAGTGGCTGGCTTCTAATTGGTTGAACATCACTATCTTCTTCTGTAGACATGTGAAAAATATAATAAAATGTTTCGTGAATGATGTCGATGAGTGTGACAGTGATGTTGATTCTTTAATTGTCATAAATATAGAAACATAGAAATATGTAATGATGACATTCAATGTTTGTAAAAATAATAGTTAAATGATGATGATTAGGTGAGAATTTTTTTATACCTTGTTTTGCTAAATTACTTTTTTAAAGATCGTTAGAGGGCAAAAAATAGTTCCAGAAGAGGAAGAGAACAAGAAAATAAAAAGTGCAGTAATGGGACTTGACCATATATAGACACATCATGACTATATATGGGCATACTTCCATTTTCCAATTGCCCAAAAATAAAATTTTATTTTTATTTGTTCACTAAACAAAGTATACAAAAACAAATTTTAAATAAGATAATATCGAACAATACAGTATTTTAGTGATACAATTAATATGGGTTTAAGGCAATTATGAGAAAAATGATTAGAAGTACAAATTTAGAAAATTAATATTATCAAAAGATTTACTTTTTTTCAATTTGCTAAAGTTCTCCTCAGATGGAGTGAGTAGTGATACATCTCCTCCAAGTACTGATAAAAGTTCTGTTTCCAGAAGTCCATGTGAAGAAGTTTCCAGAAGGCAGAGGGTCGCTATCATCAGAGTGCCGCCATTCTCGTGTTCAAATCGTGTAAGCACTTGTCCCAGTAAACTAAGTAAAAGTAAAAACAATTTTTCAACAAAATCCAGCAATATATTATTGGTAAATTGTACCTTATTATACTCTGTAATAAATTAACTATAGAATAGTATATCAAAAATTTATAGTAGTTTCTTTTATCTTTAATAAACACTTAAATATGGAGTATCAGTATTACCACAACTAACAGTGGCAAATCCAGGAATTTGAAATGGGGGGGGGGGCCCTGGATGTGACCTTCACAGGTGGAGGGTCTAGATAACATCAGCTTAAATTTGAATATAATTTTCTTTTTGCCTCTATTTTTTTATTTTGAAAAAGTTAGGGGGCACAAGCCAGCTGCCCCCCAACCCCTTGCTTTAATCCACCACTGACTAAGAAAGAGCTTCAGCAAAAAACATGCATGACTGCACACACATACAAAAAAAAAATGCTATTTTTGATCCCTTCCGAAGAAAAAAATTATACAGCCTCTTAACTTACTCAAGTAAATCATCAGCAAGTGACTTGATCTTTTCTGTGACTCGGCTAAAGTCACCAAAGACACGTAGCTCCTCGCATGCAATCGCTAGCCAAAGTGGATTCTTTGACGATTCCTTAGAAAGAAGACAGGTCATCTGCTCAGGGTCAAGTTTCTTGTGATAGTTGCTTAAAATCTCTAAAACAATTTCCTGCATAAATAAAAATTCTACACTTGAGGAATGATGAAGAATAATTACAGACAAAAACTAGTTTTGCAAGAAGCATGACAACACCAGAAAAGATGAGAGATGTGCGTCATTTTGTTTCATGTGTAAACTCTGAAATGTACTCAACTGTGTATATTTGAA